>NC_132867.1:17356000-17662083 GCF_048164855.1 Canis lupus baileyi
AAAACTTTTAGCAAATACAATAAGCTAACAACAAATTGCTCTGCTTTGGAAGAGCTAGGTTCTTGAGATGGAAATGGCTTTATTTTTGATTCCTAAAGGATGTGGCCAGAAATATTAATCTGATTCTAGAGACCTGGATTGTAGAATTTTTAAAAGTTAACCGTAAAGGAGAGAAGGGTTCAGGATACAAGCTAGAAGTAGTGAAAATTGCTAGGCTGTGGGCAGTGAAGAGCCATCCTAGAGTACAAAAGAAAAGAGGAGAAATGGATATAGATGAAGAACATAATATATTCAGCTCCTGGTGTTGGAGCTTCTATGGGAAGGAGTGGGTAACAGATTTCCATTAGATGAGTTTAAAGCCATAAGGACCAGAGGGGTTATGGTCACTGCCCCTTGGGAACCCTGGGAGGCAGCTCTGTAAATGCTTATAGGAATGACATAAGGGAAGAACTAGAGGGAGCCTGAACTTGCACCCTTCCCCTCTAAACCTCTACCCATCACTGTCTTCTAAGAAAGTCCTTCATCAGGCATGGAAGAAATCTGGAGAAGCTTTCTTTTCCTCAAGAGGCAACAAGGAGGTTGCTGACAACAGAAAGAAGATGTTATGAAATTCCAGAGGATCCAAAACACCAGTTAGACCAACGTGTAGAGGTGTAATCAGCAAGCTGGGCTTTTTGAGAGCATTATATATAGTTTTATTGCTGAGGGAAGAATTTCATGAATTTTTCAAGGGTGAGAAACCAGCACGCAAAGAGACATATTAGCAAAGGTTAGTGAGAACCAGAAAACAGTGGATAGCCTTCATAAAGAGAAAGTAGAAATCAGAGATGTGAAAATGCCACCTTTATTATATACTAAATTCTTACATATTCCGGAATGTTCTAGTCCATTTGAAAATAGGAGAGCCAATAGTGATAACTGTATTTCTAGGTTTTCTTTTTCTTTCCTAGTGAATGAATTTAGAACTTCTGAGAATTGGACCCTTTTTCATTCAAAGTCATTTATCCAAGGGTAGCATATGATTTAGTCTGGCTTTTTTTTTTTTTTAACTTTCTTTCAAGACTTTGCTTTTTCTCTTTCTATTTTAGTCCTCAGAAGATAGTCTAGTTTATTTATTTTATTCACTCAATCAACAAACGCACTGAGTACTTTCCATATGGCAAGCAGATTATTTTAATCTATAAACTTAGTTTTAATTTGTAAACTTACTTTCAGCTACAATTTATTTTACTGTGGTTAATGTTAACTGCACATATCAATGCCTTTATTCTGAATGGAGTGTATGCTTCACACAATTCTTATGGAAGGATTTTAGGATTATAATTAGAAATAAAAGCACAAGCATATCTATTCACAAAAATATAGGAAAGATTGATATTTTAAAGAAAATGTACAACGGAATAGTTTAGAAAGATTGTCCAAAGGAATATCTGAGAAAAAGAGTATTATTTCTTTGTTAGGGGGTCCAGTATCTTTTCTGGGAATTCAAGTGGAACAGAGAATCCAGTGAAATCTGGTGCTTTGCATCATTATTAAGCTCATATCTGCAAGCTAATCATGTGTGATAAGGCTAGAATGTAAAAGCATTTAAATCAATAGGTCTTTCAGATGCTTTTCTGATAAAATTGCTTCATTTTCTTTTCTAACTAATTAATTCATCTAAGTGGAAAGATTAAAAGAAAAACTTATTTATATTAGGAGTAATAGGATCCAAACAGTGTATTGGTCTGTATTGTTGGCATCTTTGCAACTAATAAGACCCTTTTAATAATCAGATCTCAGAAACATCTGTCTTAGAAAGGGGTATACTTTCTGGCTTCCATTTACTTGAAAAGGAATTAAGTTAGGGTCAGGAGCAGAGGTTAGGTTACTTCTACCTGGAAATTAATCAGAAAATCTGTTTTGCCCTTTGATGTTGCTTTTCTGTCTCCGCCCCCTTCTCCCCTTCCCCTTCCCCCACCACTCCACTACTACCACCTTTTATCTTCTTAAAATCCTAAAGTTCCTTTTCATGCATCATAGTACTTAAGGAAATTTGAAATTATGGACTTATGTAATTATATATTGAAAATATAATGGAGTAGGGTAAAATGTTTTTAAAAGAAGTGCCATCTCAAAGAAAATTCACTGACATTATAAGTGACTAATATATTGGCAAATTTCAGGCGACATTCTTAGTCATATTTCTGCTAGAAGAAACCTACTTTCCATTTTGTGTCTTCTCATTTGCATTACTGCGAAGTTATTCATGCATATGAAGAGGATATTATTCATCTCCATATTCCTTCCTGTCCATATTCCAAACCCAATATGTTTATGAGTTATACATGAAGAAACACTGCTGTATCTATATATTTATACATACATCTCTATGTGATTCAAATTTGGCATTAAAACTGGAGAGCAAGCCCAAGTGATAATGTGCTAGATGTGTCTTATTACATCATTAATGGCATATCAAAATTGTCAAATATGGTGAAATCCAATAATTGTAACTGACAGGCTTTAGCATGATTTGTCTCCATTGGGAAAGATTGAAAAGAGAGAGGGAAGGGAAGGTACTTCTGAATTTCTCCCCCAAGTGCATATGACTGTATGGTAAGCTCTTGCTTCTTCTTCTGCAAATATTTTTAGTGAGATGCCTTTTGCACAGTATTCACAATAACTAGGCTTCTGAAGTTTTTATGTGCACACACTATATCATCTCCTAAATTCAGAAATCCAGTGCTGTTCCAGAAAGAACTGCAAAGATGAACCGGCAAGAAGAAAAATGACCAACCTGTCAGGGCTTATCTCCCTCTGATGTTTGATTCTTCCTAACTCGATATTCCAGGAAATTATTTCACTTGAAAGTTTAGGCGGAGTTCACAAAGAAAAATTAGTTCTCCCTTACTACGCACTTCTACTCCCACCCCTTCAACAAAGCAGATATTATTGCTTAATTCCCCAAAGTTTTCTCTCAAAGATATCTCTGCATTTGGGAATAAGAAGAAAATAGGATGACAGTGCTATTTTGTGGACATAGAACTCATTCATTACAATGATGAGGTATCCAAGAATCCCCACCCTTTGTGTCCTGCTTTATCTGTGCTTGGGGATGGCGTGGAGGAAGAGAAAGAGGAAACTTATGCACTGCTCTTTAAAATTAATTCCCAGTTAGCCATTTGCACGTGGATTATTTTTAAGCCCAGGGGACATTGCGATTGCATTTTCCTTTTCGGTAATTGTAGCAGGTATTAAAGTGAATAGACAATGGTAGACACGGATAGAATAACCTGGTTTTCCAGACAGACCACTTGTCTGAGATCAAACAGCTACAGCACATTTAGGGTTACAGTCTCCTTCTTTTCCTCCTTATTCTCAACCGCAGTGGAGCTTTTTCCAGCGTCGCCATGGTAACACTATATCTGGCTGCTAGCTCTGTCGTAAGTTATTGAACTGAGACTGGCTTTTGGTTTAGCAGATAATTAGGTTCTGTCTCACAGGTTCATTTTCCTGTGACTGGGACGTGAATATGACCTACAGCTGGCCTCAATTTCAGTGTCACAGACAAAACTTTAACCCTTCCCGAGCTCCTGAGGCGCTCTCCCGAGCCTTGCTCTGAGGTGGAGGAAGTCCAGTGCAGCTCCTGACACCTTGGAGGGGGTTACCATGTCTCCATTTTATTCTTTATCTTCATGATGATACCAAGGAAAATATGGTCAAGGCAGGACACTGGGGGCATTTGCAAAATTAAAAACACATCAATGGCATGGTATATATACTTAACGTTTTTACATATGACATCTACTATATAGAACTTCCCATAACCATTAACACTTCCTTGCTCTTAAAATAATTTTTCAGTCGCATCAAAGCATCTTGTATTGCAGTTTGGATTCCACAGTATTTAGATACTTAAAACCGTATTCTCAGGAATATTAACTTGGTATACTTTTCTCGGCTTCGAGAACTGGCCAATTGATTCACGCCCCTCCCACTCCTTTTTATAAACCCTGGAGTTTAGCTGACATCACAAGGTTCCTTTGGAGTCACAGGCAGGTGTATCTTAGAGGGCAAAATGCCACCACTCTACTAAAATGCCCAAATGTTCACTCAGGACTTGAATCTTGCTGCTTTGAGAAACCAGCAAAGATCTGCCCTTTGTTTAGGACAAAGAAAGAAGCATAATTTTGGGACAGATACTGGAATTCACAGTACCCATTGCAACGTGGAGAGCTGTAGGGTTAATATGAGAACCTGTGTCTCTCTCTAACAGTAGGAAAGACCTTCAAGAAAATCTGTTCAAAAATCCTAGTGCATTACACCTAAAACCTTACGATGAGAGGATAAGAAATGAACAAGGGACAGGTGAGGCCACCATAATTAAAACGTTAATTAAAGAAATTCCGTAGCTTAATTGGCTGAAGAATGACATAACTGTGTTGATAGAGATAGGTAAGATTCATAAAAGACAAGACTTAAAAGATTCAACAGTTGTACATTGGAACTAAGAAACGTGTGTATGTGTGTGTGCATGTGCGTGTGCACCATATAAATAAACTGTATGCTGTTTTAATCCACTTCTTCCATTCTCAAACTCTAGACGTGAAGAGCATCTTGAATTGCAGCAGCCTCAGATATCCTGAGTACCAGCAGCCATGGGCTTAGAGTGTCCCGTGAATGCACTGTGGAGGGTGTTGGGGTCAGAGAAGGGGGGGGGGTTGTATGAACTAAGCGAGTTGACAGATGAAGAACCCAGTTGTTGCTGATTACTATCCACTCAACTGAACTCCTTTTGACCTCTGATCTCATGTACATAGCACCTATTGTTCTCTTATTAATGATCAATGTGTTTGTTGAATAAATGCATGAGTCTTTCCTACTCTATTCTGTGTAATAAGAACTAAATTAGCACCGAGTTATAAAGAAAACTTAAGAAGTCTACAAATATTTTCAATCCAAAATCCTTTTAACTATCTTCTCATGGTTCCCAGTCACCCCCCAGACCCGACACATATAGATCATCTCTTGCCTGCATTACTGCAATAGCCTTGTAACTGGTCTGCTTCCCCCTTGTTGCCCACTGTAGTCTCTTCTATGCACAGGAGAGAAATGTAAATCTACAAGCCAAATTATATTTGAAGTCAGCACCCTCCTCACAACTTCCCAGTGGTTTTCCATATAATTAGAATATAATACAAAATCTTCACTGTCCTTACAAGGACCTATATGACCTTGCCCCTGCCTACCTTGTGGACATCATCATGCCCTCTCTTCATTCTTCATCTTGCTTTTCCTCACAGCTGAGCACACACCCACTAGAGAGCCTTAGCCTCTGCTGTTCCCTCTGCCAGAAATGCATGGCTCACTCTTTTACTTTTCTCTGGCCTCCCTGCTCAAATGTCACCTCTTTAGAGATGCTTGCTTTCTCTAAACATCTTAAAAAGCACCTCATTCATTCTCCAGCACCTTTCCTGATTTAAATTTTCTCCAGCTTTCCTGATTTAATGCCTATCATGTCTAGATATGATATTAGACAACATGCAAGCCATTATATGCCTTTCCCAGTAAAATATAAGCTCCATAGGGACAGGAACTTTGATTATTCATGAGTATACCTCTAGTACCTAGAGCCTAGTAGACTGGATCCTAGTGTCCCTTAATATTTGTTGAATGAATAAATGAATGAGTAATTGAATAAAGGGATCCAAGTAGAGAGTCTGGGTATCCCAATCTGTGTGGGAACAATAATGAGTGTTCCTGTGTATCTTACCTTACATGATAAATTGCATGAGTAGATACAATAACATTTAGGGACATAGTTTATGTTCCTGGGACTACCTTCATTAGATGAAAGGAAGGAAAGCAAGGAAACTGAGTTTATTTCTACATCATCCTTGAAAAAATTAAATTCCAGCTAAGACATCAGCCATTTGTCAAATATATCACAACCCCAGTCATTTTGGAAGACTTCTTCTATAAGGGCCAGATAGTAAATTTTTTTGGCTTTGCAGGCCATACAGTCTATATGACAACTACTCAGCACTTCTGTTAAGGTGTGAAGGCAGCCATAGGCAACATATAAGCAGATGGGTGTGGCTGTGCTCCAATAAAATGTTACTCATGAAAACAGGAGCTAAATGTGTTACATTTAGCACACACAGACTGTAGTTTGCTGACCCCAATGTGGAGAGTGTTTCCCCCCTTTCCTCCCACCAAGTTACTGAAAGAATGCACAAAGGATCATGGCTATCTTATCTGATCCTTTCAAGAAATGAAATAAATTGGGGAATGGCTGGTTATAGAATTCTATTGCTGCTAGTTTCTTTCCTTTCTTCCCTTATTTGTTCAAAGTTAGTCCTAACTTTCACTGTCACTGCAGTAGCATTAACTGGGCTATGTTAGATCCTCCCAATGACATTTCCATTTCGGGGGAAATGAAAGAGGGATACATACAGTGGCGTATTAGTAAATGTCTAACAACTGGCTCTCTGGAGGAAAATAATGACATTACCAGTATCTATAGTGTAATTCACCCACCATGGCCATTTAAACTACCAATATTATGTCACTTAATGTGGAGTTGGGGAAAGATGCACAGAATAGTCTCCTGAATCAGTATGAGCTGGCTCCAGCCCACAGCAGGATACATATTTAAAAGCTGCAATAATTTTGTTCACTGCCATTACAAAGTCTAGAGTAAAGAGTGGTGAGTTTGATGGGAGCAACTGGCTAGTTATCTCTTGGAATGCCAATCAATAAATAATGAAAAAGTATATAAATTTAATGCTGTCTATAAAGCATTGATGTCTGAGCTTGATGTTTGGTTAAAATACATATTCAGTAAATGGTGCTATTGTCTTCCTAGTTTAGGGTATTATAAGCATTAAAATTAAATGTTTAGCTATAACTCTATCCAGTTTTAATGTTTTTTTGTGTTAATAAGACCTCTTAACATTGAAACAACAAATATAAAGGAATTTTTTATGTAGCTATTCATGACTCTGCCCAGCATAAGGTTAAGATAGCAACAAAATACTCCAACGAGAATAAAAGAAGTCTCCACTTGACTCCAGCTCTTCATAACACTTCACAAGGGTCAAGCTGTGTTATTTTCCTTCAATTTTAAGCAGAATGCATCTTAGGAGCATAGTTCAATCGTCGATTGAATAGTGGGTTCAATTTGACTATAATCCAAACAAATACACTCCAATTAGTTCAAGACCAGGGATGGGCCAACAAAAGGGTAAAGGTTTCACTCAAGTTTTGATGCAGACACTCAGACTGAATTAGTAACATGGATGTGTGTTATATTATTTGACCAGGAACAATAGAGTTCAGTCCCAGTTGGAGAAAACGAGTGAAATAGCAGGCAAAATATCGACTATGGTTTAGATAACCAGACACCAAAATAGCTATCAACCTGAAAGGATTAGTGAAAAAATATATAGGAACCCTGAAAGAGATTAACACACAGCCTAGGTCTAAAGACTCAGGATTTCAGAGAAAAGACTAATATATGCTATTCTGAATACTATAAAAGTTCTTTTTGAATTATTTACCCTCAATCTCTACCCATTCTTTTCAATCTATAAAGTTTTCTGTACTTCTATAAAAAGTATGACTTAGCATTTGGTCTGTGAAATAAGGCAAGAAGGAGAGTATTCCTTTCAACCTTCTAGCTAATCTAAATCTTTTTATCTTTGCTTCTATTAGAACACAATTTCAAATATATTGCTTTTATTGTGGTTTTCCTGCTCTGCTTCTTCAGTGCTGTCTGTTCTAGAAGATTCATTTTAACAGTAGAATACCTCAGCCCAAACCCTGGTCGGAATTCTCCCCAACTCCCAAATATTACTAAATAAACTGAATTTTCTTTTCTAATGAGTGCTTCCATATGTATTTTTTGCTATATTTTATTTTGATTTTCTGTTTATACTAATACTAATGGAAATATAATTTAGGTAATCCACTTTCTTTTTAAAAAATGTCTATTATGGTAAATTCCAAATATATACAAATTAGAATAGCACAATGAACTTCTATATGCCCATCACACATAGAGATTTAACAAACTTTTTTTTTGGAAGAGGAGGAGGAGAATTGACATCTTTTTCTCCATATATGTCCAAATATATTTGACATATAACATTATGAAATATATTGCAAAATGATTACCACAATAAGAAAGTCAACACATCCATTATCTTCTACAGTTACACAATTACTTTTTTTGGTGGTCAGAAGAGTTAAGATCTACTCTCTTACCAACTTTAAGGTATATGATACAATATTAACTAAAGTCTCCATGCCATATGTTAAATCCCCAGAACTCACTCATTTTATAACTGGTATTTTGTACACTTTGACCACCATTTACCACCCCCACCCCACTACTCAGACCCTAGCAGCCACTAACCTACAATCTGTTTTCACGAGTTTCTTTTTTTTTTTTTTTTTTTTAGATTCCATGTGTGAGATCATACAATATTTGTCTTTCTTTGTTTGGCTTATTTCACTTAGCATAATGCCCTCAAGGTTCATTCATGTTTCTCCAAATGACAGGATTTCCTTTTTTATGGCTGACATATATACTTAGGTTATTTCCGTAACTTGACTATTGTAAATAATGCTGTAATGAACATGCTGGTATAGTGATTTCATTTCTTTCAGATATATTCTCAGCTATTCAACTTTAATTTATGGCCAAACTAGTTTCATCTATACCTACCATTCACTCATTCTTAATTTCCTGGATTACTTTAAAGCAAGCCCATGCACGATATGATATGCATACATCAATAAATAGTTCAGTATATATCTCTAAAAGTAGAATACTATTTTTTTAAGTATAATATAATTACACCTGCAAACATTTACAGTAGTTC
Source organism: Canis lupus baileyi (assembly GCF_048164855.1). NCBI lineage: Eukaryota > Metazoa > Chordata > Mammalia > Carnivora > Canidae > Canis > Canis lupus. The sequence goes on from NC_132867.1 coordinate 17,364,871, forward strand.
CCTAATATCATCAAACATTCCATAAAGGTATATACATTTTCCTGATGGTCTCATTAATTTTTTTTTACAATTAATTTGTTTGAATGAGGATTCAAACAGGGGCCACACATGGCATTTGGTTGACATATTTCCTTTTTTTAGGCTTTATTTATTTTAGAGAGAAAGAAAGAGGGGGAGATAGAGGGAGACGGAGGGGAATCTCAAGCAGACCCCCCCATTGAGTGTGGAGTCCAATGTGGGGCTCAATCTCATCACCGTAAGGTCATGACCTGAGCCACAATCAAAAGATGCTTTGTTTGTTTTTGTTTTGTTTCAGCAAGATTTACATAAATGGTCTTGTGTACATTGTACCAGGGAGCACACAAGCTTTCTAGGTTGTCTTTGTTGTGCTAAGTGGGAGGATGTTTGTGATTTTGTAAGAATACATTATGGTTGCATCATCTAGGAATAAACTATTACAAACTCTTATGTTAGAATTTAATGCACCATTATTTTTTAAGATTTTATTTGTTTATTTGAGAGAGAATATGAGAGTATACACAAGTTGGGGAAGGGGCAGAGGGAGAGGGAAAATCAGACACCAAACTGAGTAGGGAGCCTGACTCAGGACTCAATCAGGGACTCTGGGGCATGACCAGATACTTAAGGGGCTAAGCCACCCAGGTGCCCTAATATGCTATTATTTTATGATGTTTCAAAAAGAGCACCTTAATCTTCAGTGATTCTGCAAAACTGAGCAAGTTTGAGCACCATTACCCTAATGAATATCAAACTCTGTATTATTCTACTTATATGTCTGAATTTGGATTAAATTTAGGAGAAATGCTCAGGGAAGTATCCTTAAACAACTATAAAGTATATATGTATAACTTCTCTAGTCTAAAATAATCCTTGGTCATTCTCAGAAAAGAATGAGGAATATTGTATTAGAATCAGATTGTAGTGGTGACCCTTACCTTTATAAGAACTTTAGAGAAGACTAATATGGACTAGATTTCAGAGGCATTTCAAAGCATCAGAATTATCTTCTGGTGGAGCATGTGAACTATTTCAGCCTTCTCCAAAAGGATGGTACATCCTTGCACTATGCTGGAATGCAGAGTTGAGATAAAAATATGAAGTCATGATATAAAATCTCAACTGTCTTTTATTTTCTTTTTCATAAAGATTTTACTTATATATTTGAGGGAGAGAGAGAGCACATGCATGCATGAGTGGGGGGAAAGGCAGAGGAGAGGAAGAAGGAGACTCCTCCCTGAGCGGGGAGCCCAATGCGGGACTTGATTCCAGGACCCTGGGATGATGAGCGAAGCTGAAGGCAGACACTCAACCGACTGAGCCACACAGGGACAGAAGTGTAGGGACACCTGGGTGGCTCAACAGTTGAGCCTCTGCCTTGGGCTCAGGGCATGATCCCGGAGTCCCAGGATCGAGTCCCACATTGGGCTCCCTGCATGGAGCCTGCTTCTTCCTCTGCCTAAGTCTCTGCCTATCTCCATCTGTGCCTTTCAAGAATAGATAAATAAAATCTTAAAAAAAATAAAAGCAGAACTGTATGTGTACTCTTAGGAATGGAAATAAAAGTATGTGATTGTGTATGGGCTTTCAGAAATGTATAGGCTTTTAAATAGCCACCTTTCTGGTTGCCTTTCTCATTCTTCTTATTAAAAAAAATACTGGAAAATTAAGGACTTTTAATTTATAGTTATCTCATTGTGACAGAACTCTAATCTCATATCCCTTGCCAGATATGAAGAAGAAATCTTTCCACTATATATTTATTGGGGATAAATAAGTTATAGTTAGTTTTCCATTTGTGTGGGTGCTTTCAACTCAAAGCTATGGTATCATGTAAAAAATACTCCAGTTATTGAGTAATACATCACTAAAATTAGACTCACATTCTATCATAAAGCTGTTTGAGAATATCCTACTTAGACACTGAGAACTATGTTACCTTAATGAGTTCTCTTCAACTTCTAAGGTTCCCTGGATCTATCCTACCATATCAGGAATTGGAGAGGTCTTTCCGGGAAGTTCCATAAATCTACAAAATGAAATGTGGGAGTCTATGACACACTTCTTATACTTCTATTCGTTCTACTGCTTTTGTCCCCAAAGTGAGAATGTAGACATATTGTTTTGTTATAACACCTCATTGTTACCAATTTTTAAAAAAACCTTTCTGTTTTAATTAAGTTCCTTAATCTAATATATAACTTTTAAATTATTAGTTTATATAATATCTTTCTTGTTACAGTTAGGAACCTAGAACAGGCTGAGCCTTTAGCAAAATGATGAGGTTGTTGTACAAATTGACAAACATAGCTCAAGGCAACCCCAAATTTATAATCTCTGCAGAAAAATAGCAATAAGATACTCTGGGTGAGGTTGGACCAGGAATTATTACACTTCTCAAATGGTAGGATTTTTATTATTTTATTTCACATTTTATTCTATAACATGTCAGGTTATAAAATTGTCTTAAATATAGTGCTTTTGTGTTGCTTGCGATGACAATGCTTTGTGCTGATTAGAGAATTAACAAAAACATGTGAAATGCAACTTATACTAGAACAGGTTAGCTTTTGATGGTTCAATAAAACTCATACTCGGAATTTTACTTAAGATTCTAAAAAATCAGTTCAGTATGAAGAAATGGCAATTGCAAGATGCCTGGATGGCTCAGTGATCATGATCCCGGGGTCCCAGGATCAAGTCCCACATTGGGCTCCCCATGGGGATCCTGCTTCTCCTCTGCCTATGTTTCTGCCTCTCTGTGTGTCTCACATAAATAAATACAATCTTAAAAAAAAAAAAAGAAATGGCAATTGCTCAGGAAGCTTCAGAAGATATATTTCCTGAGCTATTGATGTGAACAACATTTAGTTGTTATATGTATATATGTATATAACGTATAAAACTAATATGTGTAGTTGTTAAATGGTACAACATTTAGTATGCTATAATGTGAAGAAAAAGTTTTATAATAAACTAATTTATTAATAAATGTAAATATATTTTGCATTAAATTAAATTGTTAGGTGTATGGTTTATGTTCTTTTGTGACAATTTTAGATTTTGTTATATGCGTCCATAATTCATTTGAAAAGGCTCTTCTGCAATTTGATTGATTTGTAACAGAATGCCAATTCTTATGGTACATCATCAAAATTCTGTATTAGTGTTAGAATGGTTTTTCAGAGAAGGTAAGCTTTCTATTTACATTCGAAAGTAAATATTCTTTAATTTATACTGATAATGAAAAAACTTACATGGGAAGATTTGAGCCAGGATTACATAGATTGAAATATTCTTTCCTAGAGCATCCTTTTTTTTCCCCCTGGTATTTTTAAGCCAAGCAAAATTACAGACTTTTGTAAGAGCCAAATTGAAGACCGTGACCTATTAAGCAAGCATGTAAGCTTGGCTTTATTAGTTGCTATTTTGAAGAAATAGAGACCATGAAATTGCCGAATTTCAGAGTCTGAAGATGTCTTTAAAATCATCCATCCTCCCTTCTGAGACTGGAATCCCTTAACAATACATCTAGCTTAGAGCATTCTATGCTGGAAGTTAAGATTTTCAAAGGTAAGGAGCTTACTACTTTCTTGGGTAGCTAAAGATATCTTTGGGTAGCTCTAATTTTTAGAAACTTCTTTCTTACTTTGAGCCACATTTTGTCTCTGAGAAATACCAAACATGTCCACCTGATCATATTCTGGATATTTGAGGTCAATTTTCATGCTCCTCTTCCCAACAAATATTTAATATGCTATAATACATTTTTAAACATCTTTAAATTTATTGTATTATTGCTATTACACATTTACATGGAGTTAAAGCATCGTCTTCCAGACCAGCCAGGCTGCCCAAGATTTTTGAACCCAACTCCAAGGAGTTGGGGTGCAACCACAAAGTTAGCATCCACACAAACCACCCTTACTTCTGACATCAACTGTATGTTCAGGGTTTCTCAGATCAACCCTCACATTTGCTAATTTACTAGAAAGACTCACAGAACTAACTGAAATCTACTGCACTTAGAGTTACAATATTGCAGGGAAATGATGCCAAAAATCAGCCAAAGGAAGAGATACAGTGCAGAGTCTGGGAGGGTTCCAAATGTGAACCTTTCATTATTCTCAGAACCTGTTTCTCTACTAGTATGTGACAATATGCCTATAGTAATGCCAACAGGGGAGGCCTATGTGAGCTTCAGCATCCAGAGTTTTTATGGGAGCTTTATTACATAAACATGATTGATTGATTTTCCAGGGTTTCCAGAGGGGCTACCATGAAAAACATAGATTCCTGTCACTTGGGAAATTCCAAGGGTTTAGAGGTTACCTACCAGAAGCTAAGTACAACAAAGGCCAGATCTCTCTTGGGCGAGGCCAAATTCCTCACTATGCAGTATCATTTACTGTTTTCTTGGATAAAATTCTCCAATTCCTTAATCAGACATGAAATGCAGTTTTAGAAGCTCAGCATATTTTGGTTGCAGTTCTGTAGATAAGCCTTGATTTATCAATATTCTCTTTTGGGGCTCAGAAACTTTAGGTAACTCTGATAACAAAATAGATAGCTGTATCACTTGTTCTAGAAGCTATTTCTACATTCAAGTATTACTACTGTAAAGTATGAAATAATACCTTAGACTTGGGACAGAGAGAATCCTGACATTTAACAGCCATTAGACCTTGTAAAAGCTATGTTTTTTCTGAGCTTTCATTTCTTCATAGACAGAGTTAATGATATTCCATACATTATGGGGACTAAATGAGATCACATGTTAAATCTTTAATGTATCTTAGGAGCTTAATAAATATTAGTTCTTTTCTGGAAAAAATACTGGACGGTAAGAATTTGCGTTTGAGAGGTTGTCTTATGCAACATTTGCCTATCAAATCTTCTAGATTAGATATATGCATACATTACTAAAACAAAACAAAATTCATTCATCAAATATTTATTTATCTAAGTCCAACTGAGAAGTGTAAATCATTATGTTAGTGACTTAGAAAAAGACAGTTTCTACCTTCCTGGAGTGAGAACATTTTCATTAATATCTCTGATATAAGTAGACTGGAATAGATGTTGAAGGTAGATATTGGATGCAATGAGGGAAGTATGAGAGAGAAAGAAATTCTGGTGGTTATTGGAGAATGCTTCCCTCAGAAGGTGACAGGTCATGAAAGGCCCAACGTACTAGGAGAGTTTTGATGACACCTTTAGAAATAGTGAATACCATTTTACAGAATTTCTGAATGTATTTACTTGGTGAAAAGTGAATTTTACCACAAGATGTACATAAATTTACCACATATATAGTAATAAAATATAAATTAAATGGTCTTATATCAGAAATAAGTTCTCTAAAAATAAGAGATAATGTTTAAAAAAAACTTTTAACCAAAAACTTAATCTTTGAATGAAAAATATCTTTTTGATTGGGGCACCTGGGTGGCTCGGTTGATTAAACATCCAACTCTTGATTTCAGCTTAGGTCATGATCTCGGGGTTGTGAGATCAAGCCTTGCATCTGGCTCCACGCTGTGTGAAATCTGCTTGAGATTCTCTCTCTCTCTCTCCCTTTGCCTCTCCCCCACTTGTGCTCACTCCCTTTCTCTTTCTCTTTCTCTCTCTAAAATAAATAATTAAAAAAATATATATATATATCTTGTTGATTTGGGGGGGATATAAAGACATTGCTTCTGTGCATTGTATTTTTAAAATTCAGGAGACCAAAATATAATAAAATAGATAAAAACTTAACCCAATTTCTGACATTTATCATGTCAGATTTTGAATTCCAGGAAAACATAGATTTTATTTGAGGCAGGCAGTTCATTTGAGAATAGTGAAAGTGTTAAACATAGTTAATGTGTTCATCAAACAATTCATTCAGCAAATATCCATGGGATGTATTCTGTACAGCAGGCACTCTTCCAGGCTCTGTGGGAAACTGACAATAGGCAAGGAAATATGTAGAATGTCCAGGGGTATAAGTATTGTCAAGAAAATTAAAGTAGTATAATGCATGGATGGAGAGCAATGGAGAATAGTGGAATTTGCTCTTCTATTTAAGTAGGTCAGGAAACACCTTCTGACAGACATCTGAGCAGAGACAATTCTTAGCATGGTAACAAGTTAGAGAGAGATTCTGGGGTTAGGGAAAACAGCAAGAGCAGGATTCCTGAGACTGGAGCATACTTGGGATTTTCCAGAAAGAGCAAGTACTTCAACATGGCTGAGGAGAACGAGGGAGGGGGAAGGCAGGAGATTGCTATATTACTAGGTTCTCTAGGCCACTGCAATGACCCTGGATTTTATTACAAGTGCCATTTGTATAACTTGACCCATGCCTACATCTTAAATCTCTGTCTTCACTTCTTATCTTTGTATTCACAACACTTATGCTACCCAGTATGGTAGCCCTAGCCATATCTGACTCTTGAGAACTTGGAACATGGCTGGTTTAATTGGATAGTCTAAAATAAAGTGAAATATCTCCATAATTTTTATATTATTTAATATGTTGAAATGGAAGTATTTCAAATGTATTGGATTAAGTAGGATAAAATAAACTAAATCTCTTTTCTTTATTTTTTTTTAAAGATTTTATTTATTTATTCATGAGAGACACAGACAGAGGGAGAAGCAGGTTCCATGCAGGGAGCCCAATGTGGGACTTGATCCCAGGACTCCGGAATCACGCCCTGAACCAAAGGCAGACACTCAACCGCTGAGCCACCCAGGCGTCCCTCTTTTCTTTAATTAACACTTTTATTTTGAAATAATTCTAGATTCCCATGTAATTGTAAGAAATAATACAGATAAATCACATGTTCCCTTTCTCTAAAGTTTTGCCCAATGGTAATATCTTGCAAATCTATCATGATGGTATTGACGATGATATTGACAATGATACAATTCTACCCCTATTTCCCTAGTTTTAATTGTACGTATGCATGTGTGTGTGTGCATGTGTGCTTAGTTCTATTTAATTTTATCACATATGTGGGTACCACCACATCAAGATTCAAAATAGTTCCTTCACTGAATCTTTATAACCACATCTACCCGGTATCTGTGCTCCATCCTTCCCTCGGCCCTAACTTTAGCAACCACTAGTCTGTTCTCCATTTATATAACTCTCTCATGGCAAAAATGTTATGTAAATGGAATCATGCAGGTTGTATTCTTTGGGAATTGGCTTTTTTTCCATTGTATATTTCCTTCAAGATTGACCCCAGTCATTGCCTGCATCAATAATCCATTCATCTTTATTGCCAAATAGCCTTCCATGAGCTGGATATACTGTACTTTAACTACTCACCAATCGAAGGACACCCGGGTTGGTTCTAGTTTCTAGTTTCTGCTATGAATTAAATTGTCAAAATCATTCCTGTACAGATTTGTGTGTGAATATATATTTTCATTTATCTGGGGTAAATGCTTGAGTACAGCTGCTGGGTCATATGATATTTGCATGTTTAGTTTTATAAGAAACTGCCAAATCACCTCTCCTGGGTACTATATGCACCTGTTTCTTTTTACTTTTCATAACATGGCTACTAGAAAATTTAAAATTACATATGTGGCTCATATTTCTATTGAGCAGTGCAGCTCCTATGTAGAACACTGGTTCTTGTCCACCTCAGGTTCTTTTCATATGTCTTTCTCTCTGGACTGTGTTCATTACTCCTCACAAATGAGCATGAACATCCATAGCACAGTGGCTAAAAGCAGAGTCTAAAACCAGATAGCCTGGGTTTGGATCTTGCATTTACCCTTTACCAACTGTCTGATTTGTTAATATATTTAATGCCTTTTTCGCCTCAGTTTTCTTATCTAAATAGGGTGATGATAGCAGCACTGGTCTCATTGAGTTAGTATGAGGACTAAGTTCACAAATGTGAAGTTACTTCCTGATGATATCTTTCTGACCCCTACCCAAGAACAGATTGAAATCCCTATATAGGCTCCCTTTTCAGCCAACATCCTCATTAAAATTTTAATTATATGATTGTTTCATATCTTTCTTCAATACCTTATGAGCAGTGGCTAGTCCTATATCCTCAGTACTAGCACAGAACTTGCAAAAACAAGGCAGTTAGTATATCATTGTTGAATGAATGAGTGAAGGGATTAATTTTTTATCTTTTATTGTTTTTTAAGTTTTTATTTAAATTCCAGTTAGTTACCATACAGTGTAATATTTGTTTCAGATGTACAATATACTGATTTGACACCTCCATACATCACCTGGTGCTCATCAAAATAGGTGCCCTCCCTAATCCCCATCACCTGTTTCAACCATCCTCCTGCCCCTATACCCTCTGGTAGCCATCATTTGATCTCTATAGTTAAAAAATCTATTTCTTGCTTTGCCTCTCTCTTTCTCCCCCCATGATTGTTTTTCTTCTTAAATTTCACATAAAGGTGAAATCATATGGTATCTGTCTTTCTTTGACTGACTTATTTCACTTAGCATAATACTCTGTAGCTCTATCCATGTCATTGCAAATGGCAAGATTTAATTCTTTTTGGGCTAAGATTATATATATATATTATATATATATATATATATCTTCTTTATCCATTCATCAGCCAATGAATTTCATTCAGTGTGAGCATTTACTCATGTTTTACTTAAAGTATTATTTGACTTAATTTCTTTTTCCTTAATTTTTAAAATGTTATCCATGTTTCTCTATTCAGAAGATTAGATTTCTATCTGTAAGTTCTGTGAACAGCTTTTACATGTGGATCCTCTTTATTGTGGAATACAAATTGTTCTAGAGAAGAGATTGAATTCAATAGAAAAAATATTAGGATATTTATGTATATATAGAGAGAAATGCTCTTTGTCAGTTTTAGTTAAATTTTTCAATTTAAATAATCATTTTATTGTTATGATGGAATTCATGTCACTTAACTGCTTCCTTCGGACTAGAGGCTTTATGAAGATTGATCCCCCAGTCCATAGGTGATATTGGAATAGAAGTACATTTTTACACTTCTGGAAATAATTTTATTTCAGTATATCAATTTTTTCAGGCCTTAAATAGATAAGCTCCATGACATTCTTGGAAAAGGCAAAGAGAACCATGGCATAGCATAGATGATTTTCATTTACCTACCCTCTTTTAAAACCCAAACTGTGTACCAATTATCAAGAGCACATCCCTGTTTCATAACACACAAACACACACAGAAACATATTTTATCAGTGATCTACCTTTATCTTCTCATCTACAAAAGGAGGTTACTCTAGTAGAAAGAACACTGACCTATGGTCACTTTGACCTAAGGTAAGTTGAGGCTCTTGTTATTAATTCTGTGGTTTTGAAAAGACCAATTAAGATTTCATCCTTCATTTCATTTCCTAAGTAATAGGGATGGTAATGAATTCTAAGTGGAATTGCAATGATAACTAAATACATGTGTCCATCTGTAGATCCTAAAAGAAAAATATCTCCATTTTTGGATGGTACTAGGCTATGCTTTGAGTTTCATGGAGATATACACATTCATATATTTTCTCTAATTTTACCATATACCCTCAAAGGCAGGTGTTATTAGACCAATGTTATACCTTAGTACACACAGTATCAGAAATGTATTTTGTTTAACTTCACACAGTTATAAGATTTTGCCATTAAAATTATAGCCCTCAATTCCAAACTTATCAGAGTAATAGAATATGTCTTCTTCCCATCAAAAGGTCTCTGAGCTCAAATTTGTACTGAAGCTTATCTGGAGATTATGATGCTATTTGTTTCCTGGTTTAGTGATTTTTAATATCAAGTATATTGAAATAGTACTAAACATATAAAATTTGCTAATATCTATTGAGTTTTTACTTTGTGCTCAAAACCATATTATTTGTCAGAACTATGTTTTGAGATATAATTGACATCTAACATTGTGTAAGTTTAGGGTGTATAATATATTGATTTGAAACCTTTATAAATTGGAATATGATTACTACAATAGCATTAGCTACCACCACCATCATGTCCCATAATGATCACTTCTTTTTTGTGGTGAGAACATTTAATCTGGTTTCTTAGCAACTTTGAAGTATATAATGCAATATAACAACACAGGTAGCTACTATAATCATCCCTATTTTACACTTGAGGTAACAGGCTAAGAGAGATTAAATTAGTGGCTCAAGGTCAGAGTACTAGTAATTATCAAAGCCAGGATATGATTCTTTGTAATGTGAGAGTTCAAACCTTTACCAGTGATGCATGTTGCCTCTTATTTCAATAATAAATTGGCCATTTGGGTTAATCATGGAGAAGGTGATGTTCTCTTTGTTTTCATACACCTTATACATTTAACATTTTTCATTTATATACAGTCTGATAAAATAAAATCATGTTCTCTCTCTTCTATGCCTTTACATTTATTGTATTCCTTTGGCCTTTATAAATAAAACAAACAACAGCTATAATAAACCCTTGCCCAAAGTGAGTGAAAATTCTAACTCCTTTTCTCATGTTCATATAGCAACCAAGGACTTTGAAGTTCCTCATAAATATCTGTATGCCAACAATATTTAATTTTTATGTTCAGGTAATCCCAGTGCTATTGATGTGAAAGTATGACCCCGTATTTTTTTAAATCACTCCTCCTACCATATTCAAATAGAGCTATATGTAACTGTCATCTGGAATAACAATATTAAATGGAGTATTTTTTTCTAACTAAAATATTAAATCCTTAAGGATTAGTGTTTATTTGACCGCTCATTTACTTATTATGAGGACTCTGTTAGCCTTTTCTCTACTGTACCTCTGCTCCACATAGCCATTTTGATGTGAAAATTGTTGCTTTAGAGGATCACTTTGCCACTACGTTGCTATTTTATTATTGTTATTATATTTAATGGGAATGCTACTATTGTGTAAGCAGGGAGAGAGTTCTTTCAACCTGGGAGCATTTACTTCAAATACTATAGAGTGAGTGAGTTATTTATTTATTTATTTTCATTTCCTTAAAATATCAACCTTGATTAATAATTATATATAGGCTTTGTTCTTCTTATCTGGGTGTCAACAGTAATTGGAATCCATATCCATATCCTACCTTGCAATCATGCTGCAAAAGGCCAATAAATTCCCGCTGAGTGTGTTACTTGTTAAATTTAGTGCATTACATTCAGGGTAATGAATAAAAGCAGTGGGCCGTCACCGTCTGGCTGGCTGCGGAAGGCGAGAGCAGGCGACTCCCCTGAGGCCTTGAGCTGGCTTACAACGGTGACAGGCGGAATCAAGGGAGTCCCGGAGCATCACAGTTCAGTTTGTCTCCCTTAATTTCCTCCTTCTGTAGAGACTCGGAAGGCTGTAGGGAGGTGAAGTAATCTTAGCCATTAATTCACCACACTTTCATAAAAAGCTGCATGCTCTGGTTTCATTAACAAGCAAATACAATTTAGATAAATAGTCGTGTATTTACATTCAGCAGAGAGATGAGAATACCGTTGAATATAAACTAGTGGGTATGCACCACGCAGTCCACTTTGTGTATCTACATATGTCTATTGTGTATTCATTTGTCAATATTAAAGATGCACATAGGTATTTTTATATGAGTGAGGAACCAGTGAAGCAAGCCCCAAAGATATATATGTACTTATTTCCATCTCATATTTATTGAACATACATAAGCAGTTACTGAAGAAATGGCTACCACCTTCTTATGCCTACATGTAGCTCCTTGCTAATGAATATATTATTGATATAAAAACATTCTTTCTTAGACTATAATATAAGAATTTAACATATAGTATAAATGTACAAACGCAAGAATGTCAGAGCACCCTGGTCTATAATCTCAGGTAATTGGGTTTTTTTTCTTGGTAATGGAGAGTTTTTATTATCTCAGCAAATAATTGTTGTGTACTATGTCTCATGCCAAAGCTAGCTGACTCCTTTAGTCTAATTTTGAATATTAATATACATGCAGAAACAAATAGATTCTTAAAGAAAGGAGAAAAAATAATTTGTATGAAATGACCACTTAACATTATTCTTGAATACCTTGGAAAATTTAGCGTAGAGTGTCCTTCGCTATCCATGATAGAGCAGCTGGTTCCAAATAACATGGTGTATCTCATTAGAGAGATATTAGATCTAATTATGCAACATATAAGTGAGATCATTATAGTAACATTATCTCAATGAGGTAAGTAAAGCACACGTGAAATCTAACACTCTGCTGCTTGAAAGAATTTTTGAAAGCAAATGTGAAGAATTAATGATCACTTAAGTGTACTTTGAAAGATGTTGAAAACCAGTCATGAATCTTTGACATGTAATGGAAAAATATAATAGAATGGTAGGTACCCTGATTAATTCTACTGAAGATAAAAATGAACTTCCTGGGCAAAATAAAACAAGAATAGCAGAAGAGTCATAAGTTTTATTGTTTGTTCTATTACCTTTTTGGGCATTTTTATCATTGTCAGAGATCCTCAAACTTCAGAGTCTAATAGGATCACAGAGAAGGTTTGTTAAAACAGATTGCTGGCCCCAACCTCAGAGTTCCTGATTCAGTAAGGTTGGGTGGAACCTGAGAATTTGCATTTCTAAAATTCCCAAGTGATGCTGATGCTGCTGGTCCAGGTATTCTTTGAGAATCACAGGACTATGTGAGAATCACTATAGAAGACACTTAAGTCAACTGAACTGGATCATTTTTCTCTATAATTAAAGTCCAAAGATCCCATATTCTGCTTGATATTTTTCAGTCAAGCTCTGTATCTTCAGAAATTCCAATTCTATTACAAAGAAACGTATCTTTAAAATTTAATTAAGGATACCTGCCTGACAAGTGCATTGACATATTTTTAACAACATATTTTTAAAAGACACACAATAAAATGGATACCACCTAGCAGGGAAGAGGCCAAAAATAATGAGAAGTTCTAACTCCATGAAGCTAATTTAGCTTGTTGTTATCTGTAGATATTATCTCTTTCCTAAGAGGTTTGAGTATGTTAACTACTAAATTGATTGATTTTAATGTACAGCATCATGACCACAGTTAATAATACTGGCTCATACACTCAAAATTTGCTAAATGTACAGATCTTAAATGTTCTCATCACACACACACACACACACACACATAAAATGTTAAATGTGTGAGGTAATGGATGTATTAACCTGATTGTAGTTGTATTTCACTATATATATATATATATATATATATATATATATATATATATCATACTATCACATTGTACATTTTATTATTTAAAAGATTTTATTTATTTATTTGAAAGAGAGATAGAGAGCATGAGCAGGGGAGACAGAGAAACAGGGAGCCCTGATTGGGGCTTGATCCCAGGACCCCGAAACCATGACCTGAGCCAAAGGCAGATGCTTAACCACCTGAGTCATGGGGGACCCCCACATTGTACTTTTTAAATATATACAATTTTATTTGTCAATTATACTTTAATAAATCTGGAAAAAATTAAAAATAAATTGGTTAATGCCCTCAAACAAATTTTAAATTTAAAATAATGAATGAATGAATGTTGTTTCCAAGTGTAAAACAACTGGCTGATACCTTTCATTGTAAAGTAATAATAACTACAGTTTGAATGGTTTTGTTAATTTATTACCTAATGGTGTGTTTAGAAAGAAGTGCATAATAAAATACCACCAAAAGTTTACAAAGAGTGTTTTCCTTTTTTTTTTTTAAAGATTTTATTTATTAATTCATGAGAGACACAGAGAGAGAAAGAGGCAGAGACAGGCAGGGGGAGAAGCAGGCTCCATGCAGGGAGCCCGATGCAGGACTTGATCCTGGATCTTCAGGATCACACCCTGAGCTGAAGGCAGGCACTAAACCACGGAGCCATCCAGGGATCCTCCATTTTTCCTTTAAAAAAAAAAAAAAAAAGATCTGTATCTTTCCTCAAGTTAAGCATTATAATTATTATGGTAATAATAACTGAACATAGTAATAATAATAATTGAACAGTGTTTGCAGGGCATTTCCAGAGAGAATATTTTCTTGATTCTACTCAGGTAGGCTTCAAACTTTGATAATCTGGTTCATATTCTGAATTCAAATGTCGAAGTCACCACAAAATAAACATCTATGTGGCAGGCTGCCTAAAAATAAAGAAAAAAATGGTAAGACCTCAATATTGTGACCATAACTTCAAATTTTCTTATGGAAGTGATCCCCAACCAAATGTATGAAACAGTTCTTAATTTTGAAAAACTGGAGACACCTGGGTGGCTCAGTGATTGAGTGTCTGCCTTCAGCTCAGGGCGTGATCCTGGAGTTACAGGATCAAATCCCAGATCTAGCTCCCCACAGGGAGCCTGCTTGTCCCTCTGCCTATGTCTCTGTGTCTCCCTCTCTGTGTCTCTCATTAATAAATAAATAAAATCTTAATTTTTTTTTGAACAGTTGGGTTACATTCTGTTCTTCCATGTGGGTTTTAGTTGAGCTGTCCTTCAAATGCTGGGCCCTCTTGTCTCTAATCTCACCCCAAAACAGAGTTGGATGCCTCATTGACCTGCATGTTAAAAATGATGGATTAGTTATTGCAATGATACAAGTGTTTTCCGTTTTGATGAAGTTATCAGAGTCCTAAAGAAAGCTGTTTCCCAGCATCTCTTTTTAAGTACCCTTAAAAGCTCTTATGTTGCATTAAATCTATAGGCACAACTAGACTAAAGGTTCAGACTTAAACTGACTCTCCTATGTGTGTGTGTGTGTTTTAAGATTTTATTTATTTATTCATGAGAAGCACAGAGAGGCAGAGACATAGGCAGAGGGAGAAGCAGACTCCTCTCAGGGAGCCTGATGTGGGACTCGATCTCAGGACTCTGGGATCACAACCTGAGCCAAAGGCAGACACTCAATCACCAAGCCACCCAGGTGTCCCCTCTCCTATGTTTTTATTCCTGGCTGCACTCTGTCATCACATGAGAAGCTTTAGAAAGTACTGTTGCGTGGGTCTCAACCACAGTAATTCGGACTTAATAGGTCTGGTGAGTAGCTAGGTCATTAGAAGTGTCTAAGAATCTTCCCACGTGATTACAATGTGCAGCTGAGTTTGAGACCAATGTTTAGTTACAGGTGAATCCATTAAAAGGGGTAAAACAATGAAGTCCGTGTAAGTGCCACACATTCTGAGTATTAGCACATGGGAAATAGTAAAGTGTCTATTCCCATTAGAAGGGATTTATGTGTATGTGTGTGTTTGTGACCATGGCAGAGATGGGACTGTCAAGGTAAAATCTGCATTATGGATTTATCATAATCTTGGTGATAACATGTTTATGGTAATTTGCACTTACAGAAGCAGCACTTATTATGGCAGTTTAAGTTCACTTGGTCAGGTTCTTATCTTCTCTCTCTTGTTCTACTGCATTGGTTCCTTTACCAGAATTCCTGAAAACATATGATGTGCCAGCCATTGTGCAAGGACAGGAACGCAGCAATGAGTGAACATAAAGGTAAATTTACATAATCATTGGTAATATGCTAAGAAAACTGAATGCAAATGTGAAGATTATTGGCAAAATAAAAGACAAACATTTTCTAAAAAGTAAACATCATCATCAGTTGGTATTAAATTATGGATTATGTTGACAGAAATTAGCAAGGGTATGTGGACATGGAAGTGGGAAGGAGGAGTTAGAGGATTATAAAGGAAAAATATACCAACATTTTCATCTCTGAGAGGAGTCAACTGTACTGCTTTATTCTTGGCTTTGATAATGACTCAAGTATAAGGTATAAAGAATGTATGGAGATATTTTAAGGGAAAATATAAACACATGTAAACTATAAACATGTGCAACTACCAAATCACTAGAGAAGAATGATGTAATTTAAATAACTAAAATCAAGAAAATAGGGATAACTGGGTGGCTCAGAAGTGGAGCATCTGCCTTTGGCTCAGGGCATGATCCTAGGGTACTGGGATCAAGGCCCACATCAGGCTTCCTGCGAGGAGCCTGCTTCTCCCTCTGCCTACGTCTCTGCCTCTCTGTGTGTCTCTCATGAATAAATAAATAAAATCTTGTGGGGGAAAAAAAAACATCCTGCTATTTCTTGGCTTGCATAAATAAAATATTTTTTAATTAAGGAAATAAATAAAAGAAAAAGTTAATAATTGATATCTATAAATACTTATACCCTACAAACAGACACTACACATAGTTTTTCAAGCATCTATAGCTTATTTAGCAAAATAGATCAGTATTAGTCAAAAGAAACTAAGTGATAAATAATAGAAATAACAAATCACATGTGGTCAAAATTTAATAGTACTAAAAATAATTTTTTCATAAAAATATCTCCAAAAAATTTTTAAAAATAAACATTAAAACAAAGCAACATTAAATAATCCATTTGCCTAAATGACTATTAGGACAAATTGGAAAATAAAACTACAATCATACACTATTTAGGAATCTAACATTATATAGCACCACATTTTAATACAAGTATAGTACCAAAGCAACTCTCAGAGACAAATTCATAGGCCTTAGGCTTTACTACATAAAAAATAAATGTAAATGAATCAAGTCTTTACCTCAAGAACATAAGTAGATGATAATAAATCAAAGAGATGAAACTTAGAAGCAATGTAAATTTAATTGAACTAGAGAAATGTAAAAATCAACACATGAATCATGAACCAAATCCATTTATTTTTATTTTTATTTTTTTAGAGAGTTGGAAGAAGCAGAGGGACAGGAAGAGAAAGAATCTTGGCAAGGAGCCTAACATGCAGCTTGGTATCACAACCCTAAGATCATGACCTGAACTAAAATCAAGAGTCAGATGCTTAGCCCGCTGAACCACCCAGGTGCCCCATGAACTAAATCAATTTTTAAGGAAAAAGATCTTTAATTTTATGTAAAGAGTAAGGCTCAAAAAAATAGAAACTAGAAAGAGAATATAACAAATAGGAAATATAAAAGAGAGAGGGTAATCCTGTTGGTAATTGACTTGACTAATCTTGAAGGTAATTGCAGTTTTCTTTTTTTTTTTTTAAGATTTTATTCATTTTTTCATGAGAGAGAGAGAGAGGCAGAGACACAGGCAGAGGGAGAAGCAGGCTCCATGCAAGTAGCCCAAACTGGGACTCGATCCCAGGATTCCAGGATCACACCCTGGGCCAAAGGCAGTTGCCAAACCGCTGAGCCACACAGGGATCCCTGGTAATTGCAGTTTTCTTGATGAAATACAGTAGAGCCCTTGTCTGTGGGGGGATATATTCCAAGATTCCCCCCAGTGGATGCCTGAAACCACAGATAGTACCAAATCCTATATTTGCCATATTTTTCCTAAGTGCATATTCCTATGATAAAGTTTAATTTATAAATTAAGCACTATAAGAGATTAACAACAAAAACTAATAATCAAATAGAACTATTATAACAATATATTGTAATAAAAGTTACATGAACATGGTCTCTCTCTCTCTCTCAAAATATCTTATTGTGCTGTACTCACCCTTCTTGCAGTACTGTGAGATGATAATATGCCTGTGTGATTAGATGAAGTCAGATGAATGATGTGGGCAATGGAACATAACAGGATGCTATTGTCCTTCTGACAATATGAGGGAAGGATGACTGCTTCCGGACTGTGGGTAACTGAAATGCAGAAAGCAAAACTGTGGATAAGTGGAGGACTATTGTATTAGTAAATATAACTTGTATAGAGTATCAAAATAATACCCCATAATATATCAATACTTCCATTTATCTCAGCCACATGTAGATAATTAAATGACCAATATCTAGTATTTGAACTTTCCATATGTCTGTCCATGTTTTTAGTTTTCTTATATGGCCCATAAATATGTTCTAAGTATTTTTCTTACAATTTTATACTTTTGTACAAATCTGACTCATTTCTTTCCATTACATTTTTACCTGGTTATTGCTGAATTAGATAAGTCACATAATTTCACACACACTACAGTTTGGATGTCAGCAGAAAATATAGTGCCCATAATCTAGTCTTTCTCTCAAATCCACATGCAGAATTTGTCAGAAAAACAGTTTTCAATCTCTTTAAATGTACTCTGATCTGCTATGTTAGAAGATATTCAATCCTTCGGTCATAATTTCCTGGGAATTACAAGTCGATTAGAGATTCAAATCTGCTGCTTAGCAGGGTCTGAATTCCAGTTTTGGCTCAGGTAAGGGAACATATTTAAAAATGTCAACATTTTAAATCAATATCATTAAATTGTATGCAGAGTGGGGTTTTTTTTGTAATTTTCTTAAAGATTTATTTATTTATTTTGGAGGAGGGGGAAGGCAGAGAGAGAGGGAGAGAAAGAGAATCCAAGGAGACTCCCTGATGAGAGTGAAGCTCAGTACAGGGGGCAATCCTAGGATTCTGAGATCATGCCCTGAGCTGAAATCAAGAGTGGGACACTCAACTGACTGAGGTACCATGTGCCCCATGTGTAGGTTTCTAAAGTTTTTACGAATATTTTTCATTTCATTTCATAACAATTTTGTAAAATGTTTCATTTTATTTATTTATTTTTACTTTTAGCAGATATGCTATATTTAAAAATAAATACATGTCAACGGACTAGAGACTCACATTTTACTTTCTGCTACATTTGTTTATCCTATCATCACTCCTTGGATTTTAAGATTAATGCTCTTGGGAAAGACTCTTCCTCCCAACACTCCCCCACCTCCCCTACTTGCTGTGCTTCATTTGGTTTATTGGTGTGGTGAGAGCAGAGCTGACTCATAGGATCCTCATAGACTGGACATTAGGATATGGCCCTCTACCACAGGAATAGCAAAGTGGTACCTCAAGCTTCATCCACAAAGGCTGATCCAGTCCAAGCCCTTCCAGATTTTGTTCTTCATACTCTACCAGTCTAGGTCTTATAATAGGCAGAGAGCTCTCCATCACCAGGAGCATTAGGCAGGACAAGCTTCCACCAGTGTCTATGTTCCAGGATCTCATTCTATGAATTTACTTTTGTCTTCAGAGACTGGAATACTTCACACTTGCCAACCTATGCTTGAAGAGGATCAATCTGTGTCATCTTTTCCCCAATTTCTTAGCATCAAGTATTTTTTCATTCACTAATGCCCCACCTGGGATATCTAACAGAAACTGATATATCAAAGATGAGATGAGCATAAACGTTCATAGAGGAAAGTAGAGAAGTCGTAGTCTAAATGTATTCAACCATGAAAATAATTTAGAATATATAAAAGTGCAGTATGTGTCACAAAAACGTAAGATACACCAATGAGGGTAGATTTGAAATACCAATTCAAAGCAGACTTTAACCCTTGAGCCAGGCTCAATACTTTCCTTCCTTAATTAGGAACTTACTGTATATCAGACATTGTGTCTAAGAAATGTGCATATATAATCATATTAAATCTTTCCATCAATTAGGTTTTTTATTGCCTTTCATTTTTAGATAAGAGAACTAAAATTTAGAGAGGTTAAAAAATTGGTCCTTTGTGATACAGACAATAAATAGCAAATAAATCTTGATTCAAATGCTAATTTTGCACATGATCGTAAGTTTGTAAGCACAATGTTACAATATTGTTATGTGTTACTTTTATTGATTGGAAAAGATTGAAATCCAATTCACAGTTTAAGAAAAAGCAGAAGTCATAGAAAAGACCCTGAGTGGATTCAGAGGAACCAAAGACAGGAATGTAGCTGGGCCTCTGGATCATCAGAAACCAGCCATTGGAACCCTGTCCAGACTCGGTTTCCATCCGCCTCTACTCTTATCATATCCCCCCTTCCCACCCCCTACTTATTCCCTTTCCCTCTACCTTCCATGATGGCCATCACTGGCTTACTCACTTCAGTTCACATGGTGGAAAATCAGTTGCCATAAGCTTTCTATCTCCTAGTTCACACACTCAATGCCCAAAAAAGATGAACTTCACTCACTTTGGAACACAGAGCCCACAATTCAAGGGGATGGAAAACTTTGACCAGGTGTAGGTCATTGCCCATTCAAAACAATCATTAATTCATTCACTTAAAATTATTTTGGGAATGTTCCGTGTATCTGACCCTGTCCTGAATACTAGGAATATAGGGGTGAACCAGACAGTCAAGATCTTACATTCTAGAGGATATTCAGGTAATAAGTAAGTTAAAATATAAATATTTGAGAGGCAAGGACATATATAAAACAAAGATATAAGCCCATCTCTAATGGTGCTAAAGCAAAACAAGGTTGTATACATAGCAAGCAATGGGATGGAGGTCAGCATTAGATAGAGTTATAAGAGGATATTTCTTGGAGATGACATTAGAGCAGAGACTCAAATGACAAGAAGAAACCAGCCATCAAGAAATCAAGGAAGACTGTTGTAGGAAGAGAATATAAAAGGCACAAAATCAATGAGCTGAGAATACTAGTCAGCCAAGATGGCTAGAACTTACTAAGTAGATGAGAGAAAGAGCAGATGAGTTACAGAACTGAGACAAGGGGAGAGAGAGAGGAGAGAGAGAGAGAGAGAGAGAGAGAGAGAGAGAGAGAGAGACTAAAAATCTGTTTGGAAGGCATTTGAATATTATTCAAAGTGAAAATGTTATAGCCAGAGGGAGGATGCTCTGATTTGCCCAAGTTAGGCTTGGTATCCCCTGGGTTATATTTTAATGTGGCTGCTGTTGTTGTAGCCAGCGGGCAAGAGGAGGTTGAGGAGGAGGAAAAGGAGAAGAAGGGGGAGTATATTTCCCTGTTGGAGCCAAGGTTCTGGGCAGATAGAACAAGGAACAATTCTGTTCCTTTCTCAGTTCTGTTCACACACTTCCCTTATAAATTCTCTTAACTGTTAATCTCCACATATTGTCAAGCATCAGTAGCCACTGTTCTTGCAAAGCCAGCTCTATCTAGAAGGTTATATTTTCCACCAGTTTTAAATATGTTAAATTTTCCATTCTTCCGTGCAATTTTAAGGCTCTTTGAAGGGGCAGCTCAATTAGAATATCATCCAACGTTGGAAAATTATCTTCGTAATGCTGATTTGTTGATTGATTACCTGATGGTTAATAACTACTTGAATACTGTGTATAGCATCCAGGCATTGGCTTCCAGTTAGATTTCACCAGGCTTCGTATCTTCGATTCCCTGTCTTCCAATCTCTGTTATTTGCCAGGCTTATTTTCAGTTTCCTTAGTAAAAATTATTGCATCCTGTGGGTGTCTGCGAGCTCTTGGGCAAAGAG
The DNA here is from genome assembly GCF_048164855.1 of Canis lupus baileyi. NCBI lineage: Eukaryota > Metazoa > Chordata > Mammalia > Carnivora > Canidae > Canis > Canis lupus. Next base: position 17,386,122 of record NC_132867.1, read on the forward strand.
CATCCTACAGCTCTAAAAGCAAGTCAAACTAATGGGAAAATGGAGTAAAATAGAAAGAGATGCCAAGAGAAAGGAGAGAATCTGAGAGCAAAAAAGGAAAGAGAAACTATAGACAGTGGAGATAGCAGCCATAGTGAAAAACAAATGGCCTGAAGAGTTATGAATTGCTGCCGCAGAATTAATGAGATGGAAAATTTCTCAAGGAAAGGAGCCAAGTAAAAGGAAGAAAAAACAAAATAGGAGGAAAGAACAACCTGAAAACCCCCAAGTACAAGGTGAACTCGTAAAACAAAAGAATGGATAAATTAAGAAATGGTGCACCGCATTAAAGCAAATGTATTCTGTTTTCTTTATTCTTATCTTTAACTGGCTTTGCATTTCTCCAGTAGCAAAGCCAAACTGAAAGGATAATTTTGTTTATGTACCCAATTTGCATAATTGTGCAATATAAATTACAATGCTAATTAAGGACAGCCCTTGGGCTTCTGGAACGGGGTCAAAGTGGCTCCCTGAGTGCGAGGAGGTTGGGGCATTGGCTCTGTCCCCTCTCCCACCGCAGGGAAGCCAGGCAAGAGAAAAGAACCTTTCTGACAGTGTGTGAAATCTTGTCAGAATTTGTTGAAGACCCAGAACTGTACATCTCACTCTAAAACTTGGCTTTTAAAATCATCTTTGTGTGATTCTGCAAGGAGGCGCTTGAAAGCTAAAAGTTCTCCTAAAGGCTGTGTTGGTTATCTTTTTATGAGGGTTTTTTTTTTTCTCACCTTTTTTTTTATTCAGGGAAAAAATTTTTTTCTTCAAACTGTAGATAACTGAGTGTGAACCTGGCATGCAATACTTTCTCACTGGACTGTTGCCAGAATTGTCCCAAACCAGTGTATATGCATGCTCCGCTCTTCCTGAGCCCAGGGAGGACAACAAGCTGATTTCTGAGCTTTAGTTAAACTCATGTCCCTAAGACGAACTAAGCTATTGCACTGTAACGACATCAAAAATTCAGTCCCAGAGAGTTTATTTCCTGCTCTATTCGTAATAGGGGTCTGTAAGATAGAGAGTTCCTATAATCCTTAGCTTAGATTTTTCAAGAATATTTCTGAGTTCTCTAGTGAAGGGTGGCATAATTACAATGGAGTATTCTCTATCTAAGCTTGTTTATAAGGTGATGTTTTTGTGAGAGTTTTTTAGCCACTGAATCCTGACCTCAAGAAAAGCTTACATACAACATAGAAATATATCCCAGATCACTCAGGTTGAAGTAAGGATGAGGGGGAGCAGTAGGGAGAGGGGCCTAATGTCCTATCTGAGGCTTTCCTATCCAATTTCTCCTCTTTTCCACCTTCTAAGAGCATTGCAGCCACCACCTCTATAAGGTTTTTGTTGTTGTTGTTATTGTTTATCTACCTAACTCGGGTAATAAGGGTTAAGGATGTTGGTTGTTTAAGCCTTCTTTTGACTTTGACACCAAAAGATTGTTTTCACTGAGATCATTATAGGAATAATTGGGAAATATGTGGCCTATTTTCTATCTTATGCTACTTTATTTTCTAGAGCAATATTTTCCAAACTCTTCAATGTCGAGGCATACAAAAAAACAACACCATTTCTATGGAATACTGGAGTACACTGTAAGAGAATTGCTCATAGTCCAAGGGGACTGGCTCTGGGGCTCTGTCCAACCCAACCTTCTGGTTACCTGAGGCCATAGACATTGGTTCATGGTTGGACATTAGACTGAAGTCTGGAAAAGCATAGTCTCAGGAACAATTGGGGAAGTTGGCAAAAATCTTAAGAATATTATTTGAGCATGTGGATACAGCCATGGATAAATTTTCCAACTTACTCCTGGTATATGAGACACTACGCTTCCCACTTTTTTAAAGTTAGTCTTGAGTTTCATTTTCAACTGGAATATTCTTTATTGATATATATTTTCATTTTCTAAAATTCAGATCTAATAGGTCATGTTCCAGTTTAAAACTCCAGGACTCACCATTTCATAAAGGATAAAGTCCGGATCTTCATCTAATTATAACTAATATATAGGCTTACCTATAATATAATTAACACAGAGATGGTACTCTATCTCACTGGTTTTCTGATGACAATGTTAGCCAGGAGTGGACAGGGTGATTGGTGTCTCTGGTCTGGTTGGTGTCTTTATTATCATAGTCAAGCAGCCCCCAACCTGTAGGTTGCTTGCTATTCCTGGAGCTGATACACATTTTGGTAGATCTTCTTTCTCTTTTTCTTCTATTGGTCAGGATTGACTTACTCTAGCTCTCTTCTCTAGCATATACTCTGATCCTAGTTGTAAAAGCATAATCTTACAATGTAGGCATTTTACAGAACACTCCTTCTGGTGATTGTATATACTGAGAGCAATTACTGTAGAGCCAGTAGAGCAGTGTTTCTCAAAGTGTGGTTCTTAGATCACAAATATCAGCATCATCTGGGAAATTGTTAATAATGCAATTTCCTAGGACCAACCTCAGACCCACTGAATCCAGAAATCTGGAAATGGGGTCCAGAAATCTATGTTTTATTGTTTTGCATGATAAACTATACACATCATTGTCAAGGAGGATCAGGCTTGGAGAACATCTTGGCTGAAGATTGCCTAAAACTCCCTCTCTCCTTACTCCAATATGCTTTGTTCATGCCTTTTTAAACTTGTATCTCATTGGTATTTTCTTTTCTATGGGGAGCTCATTCATTCCAGGAAAGAAGCTTTCCTAATCAATTGGATTTGTAGTTTAACAATTTCATGCCCACTTTGTATGAGGTGTTAGGTTCTCACTTCCCTGGAATATTCTTGGAAGACTGGAAAGTCAAACAAATTAGATTTGTATTAATCACCTGCCATCATATCTCCTTCAGTATGGAATTTTTAAATGGTCATATAGACTTTTCTCCCCCTCTTAGATTTGCCTTCTTGCTGACTTCAGGTTAGCATTAAAATCACATTTCTTAGGCATACAAAAAATCGATGACATTGTCCTATACAAAATAATTCATACTGTGTGGCAAGAATACATCATTCCAAGTTAAACTCGTGTCGTGCAAAGTCCATCAAGAAGGCAAAATAAATTTGCATAAAGTGAATTTTGACTATACTTGCATTATAAGCAAACATTGCTATGAGCCCTATTTGGGAGTTTAGAGTATCAGCTCTGGAGCTATACTTCCTGAGCTCAGATTCTCATTCACCATTTACTTGTTATGGGACCCGGAAAACCCCCTGTGCCTCAGTTTCTTTATCTGTCATGGAGAATATGTTTAGTAAAGTTTAGCCAATGCTATAGTTGGAACAACATTCTGCAAAGGATGCCCACTTGTAGTAGTCAGGTAAGATTTATCTAAACATCTATCTCTAAAAACACATAGAAACTAACATTTTGAAGGTAAATAATTTGTTGAGAATGATTACATCTAAACTGGGAAATGAAAAATTTAATAGTTCTTATAAAACTTGCACTAGGTATTCAAACCTAATATAACTTTCAGGGGCATAAAATGAGTTTAGTAAAGTTTCCAATTTACCCAACCCCAGAAATTTGCACCACTTTTAGCTAAAATAACAAGTTCTGTTCTTACTAATCCGCCTTGTTTTGACTATGCAAGTCCATCTTCCTTTTTTAACAGCCTTGTTCTCTTCTAGCCCTTCTGGTTTAGAAGATGTTACCTTATTGTTTATGAATGCATTGGGCTGATATGCTGTTCCTTTCATGTCTGTAAGCCCACATTGTGTGAACATTGTAGAAAATGTTCTAAAATTTGTAAACAGCTCAAAGTTTATGTTAAGATAAGATTCCTGATATAAACAAGACCAAATGAAGTTTGGCTTCTCTCTACTTTGGCTACAAAAGCCTGCCAGGAATTATTAATTATCCCAGGAATGTACCCTGATCCCTGTTGGCATACTCTTTGGGTGTCTGGGCTTAGAACTGTACTGTTTTTCCATTTTATATTCTGTCTCTTATTGGCTATATTTGTGTGTTTGTAGTTATATCCATTGTATGCTTTCTAGAACTGATAATTCACTTAAATATTACATGTCTGACTATATATATTTATTTAAAATATATTGTCAGGCCCTGTTCTAGGCATTAAAAATACGGTAGTAACTGGAGTTCTTGTCATCATGATGCTTATATTACCTTAAAGAAAATAATTTCCTAGAAGACAGAAACTAAAATTTATTATGTCTTCTTTGCTCTTAATAGAGTGCTTGGAACATAAATAGATGCTCAATAAAAACTCTTGGATTATTAAAATAAATATTATATTTAAGATATTAGAAACTTTTGAGGAGCCTGGTTGAAGGAAATTCATTAAGTAGAGATTTACAGTGAGAGATTATTTGAGCTGCAAGGTACCTAGTGAAAAGACTTAGCTTTTAGGTGAAATAACAGAAAAAGATATCTGGGTCAGTAATTAAGAATTGACTATAACTGTGTAGCATACCATACACACCACAGACCTGATTGGAGTCAGGGGAAATATTAGAAAGAATGTTGAGTTGGGGATGAAGAAACCAAGATTGGCTTGGTCACTTAGTAGCTAGCTGTATGACCTTAGGGAAGTCTCTTAAGTCCATAAAACCCACATAAAATGGCTCATTTGAACTTTCAGGAATGTTGTGAGAATTAAAGGAATAGAATATCCTGAAGGCGTTTGATACATTTTTATGAATGTTAACTATTTTTCCAGGCAGACAGGGTTGGGTTTGTGGAATGTGTCTTAAATGGAAAGATGGTGATAAAAATAGGGAGTCTTGGGAAAAGGTGAAACATGTCCTAATTCATAATCATTTTGGACTGCCATGAAATTATCCTTCCCCCAAATCTGAAATGTGTGTAAAATAGCTTTAAGAATGTGTAACTGGATCCTCAACACACTCAACCACAGGGTGGTAACACACAGTTTAGACTATTTTTCTATGGTAGAGCCAATAAAAAAATATTTAATCTCTTTTATTGTCAAATATTTAGTACAGAAAACAAATCAGAATTTAAGTATTTCTCAAGCTAATCATGAAAGTATCTAGCATACTCTGTGGACAGTAATTTCTTGGATGATTAGTTAGTTTGCTCTTTGTTTTCCAGTAGGTACAATCATATTGTGAGATGTTCCATGTTTATGAAATTTATAGCCATGAAGATGACATAACATGTTTTGGGTGAGCCAAAGCAGTAGTGCAAACATTTCATTAAACTTCAGACCAACACTTTGGGTTGTATATTTATTTCAAGATAGATTTTTAAATATTATTGAAAGTACATTTCTCATTGCTCCTTTTTTATTTCCATTTTTACATTGTGGAAAATGCATCAGACCGAAAACCAGAAAACATGAAAACTGGGCCCATTGTCAATTCACCCAGCTTGGATATGTTGTCTTTGGAGATGTCTTCTCTGCACATCTGCTGCCCCCCGCCACCAAGAGTTAAACATTCTTCCATGGTGCTATCCTCTAATTTATACTACCTTCCTCTATCACACTTTTGTGTTCACATGCCTATCTTTTGTATCAAATGGAAGTTCCCTGATAGAAGACAGTCTCTTTCTTCTTGGTAACTTTGACACAAGGCACGGCCCACCATTGATGCACAATGCATGTTTATTGGCTCAAACACATTCTATTGAAATTAGTATGATTTTGATTAACTCTGTAAAAATGCTACAAGTTTGGGACTCTCAGAAAGCATTTTATTTTGATTCTGATTAAGCAATCATTTGAATTTCAGAACTTCTTGTGCTTGATTTAGAGACATAGAAACCTAGACAAAAAACACTTAGATTTTTATATTCCTCAAAAAAGTACACTTATCCTTTAAGGGAATGAATTTACTGAGGAAATTCATAGAAGCTGAATGTAAGTGAGCAAAACTAAGTGGCTCACGTGTGTGTGTGTGTGTGTGTGTGTGTGTGTGTGTGTGTGTGTGTGTAATATGAAGGTTAGATTGGAGAATGTTGTATCAAGATAGAGGATCTTGTGCAACAGACACTGCTCAATGCTTATTCAATATCCACTTACCCTTTCTGACTTAACAGCCCTGCCAATTAAGTGGAAGTGTGCCCAATTAAAAAAATCTTGCTTTGGCAGCTTCCAGTGCAGATAGAAGTGAGACATGTGACCCAATTTTGGCCAATGTAAAAATTCCCTTATTCCCTTTGCCATCCTCCCAGATGGATGCCTGGAGGAGCAATCATCTTGCAATCATGAGGATTAAAGCCACATTTTGGGATTGGTTTTAATAAGAGTACAAAAGAAATTTAGATCCTTGATGACCATGGGCCACAGTACTAATCCCGCTCTTCCTATCCATGGATTTGTTGCATGGGACCAATAAGCCCCTATTTGTTTAACTCGCTGTTGGGTTTTCTTGAAATCAAACACCGTTCTGGTACATTCACCCTTCCAGGGAAGAGGGCAGGACATGACTTGTGAAGTCTGATGAAACTCGTGTGTGGCGAAAATACTGAAACAACTCCATCTCAGCCCCTGGTGCAAGGGAGTTGCTGTGAATGGCATGTGGTATCTGATCATTTTCTTTCTTTTTTAGTTTCTCCTGAGGCCTAAGGTTAAAGAACCCATGAAAGTTGTCTTGAGGTAAATATGTAATTTCAGTGGACATCAGTAAGTAAATTTCATCCCCATATGTATGCCTAGGTTTGACAGAAATCAAATAAGCAACATCCCTCACATAATATTGCCTTAATTAAGTTTTATTTCTCTCTGGGTGTGATACATAGTGCAGAAGCACAATCAATGAACATTGGCGATTTGCTTGAATCTTGCTCTTTTGTCCTATTTATATAATTTATTGTGTCAGTGGTTCTTAAGTGGTGTGCTTCTGCAGCTCATCATCTGAAAATCCTTTCCAGATGTTCTTAAAATATTTCACTAATTTGTGTATTTTATTTTTGATAAGTAAGCACACATGCTTGTGACTGAAAGAGAAAACACCCTTCTTTTAACCCCAGAGGATAATATTTGGCCTTGAGAATAATTGATTCATGCCCTGCCCACTCCACCCTTATTATTCAAATAGAGATTATTGAAGAAAGTCCTGCCCTATAAAGTTAGCTGGTCCAAAAAGGAAAGGGAAAAGTACTTTATTTTAATGATTTCTGTAGGATCTGTATAAAACTCCATCTTTTCCCCCATTAAGAATCATATGTTCCTAGAATAGATTCCATTCCTAAGTATCAACACTGGAACACAGGTTTAAGAGAAGAAGAGATGATGTCTGTCATGGCATTTATCTGGAGGTAATTTCTCTGGTTGGTGAATTTCAGGACCAGAAACCAAGCCTATGGGGCACCTGGGTGGCTCAGTGATTGAGTGTCTGCCATTGGCTCAGGTCATGATCCTGGGGTCCTGGGATCGAGTCCTGCATCAGGTTCCCCACGGGAAGCCTGCTTCTTCCTCTGCCTATGTCTCTGCCCCTTTCTGTGTCTCTCATGAATAAATAAATAAAATCTTGTGGGGAAAAAAAGGAAACCAGGTCTACTATTTTTTGGCTTGTGAGACAATAAAGAAAGGATGAAAACTGCTCTATATATTCACATGAATAACTATCTGTTGTGGGCAACTATTATGTACATTATGCTTCTCTTTATATATTACAGTTCATTGTCTTTTTTTCCCCTTGCATCTCTAGGAAAGATAATTTCTATCCTTTATAATAAAAAGCAGATCAATACTTGCCTGATCTGGGGGCTAGAGGAGTAGCTGGAAGAAGGTACAGGGGTCTTTTATGTGATGAGGGAATTATTATGTACCTTCATATTGATACTAGTTACACAGGCTTATAAATTTTTCAGAACTCATCCGACTATACACTTAAAATGTATGCACTGTATTCTATATAATGTTTTCCATAAAAAAAACTCATTAAAAATAAACAATGAGCCAGCCATGTGACCTTTTCCTCACTATCACCTTCTAAATGCTTTGTGAGAACATCTGGTTGGCCAAACATAGTCTCACTCAGAAACCAAGCTTCAAAAGAGTCTAGCAAATGCGATTTTAGTTTTAGGTTCCATTCTCTATGGATAGGATCAGATACTAGAAAGTAGATGGTAGAGATGTTCAGCTGAGCCAACATTTAAGGTATAAATATTTCTCCTCATTCCTTTGGTATATTCAGGGGACCAGAACTAATGAATCAAGCACATACATACACACACACACACACACACACAACACACACACACACAAACACATGCTCATGTTATAAACATACATGCAAATACTTCCCATGGATAAACACTTTGCTCAAAGACAATGAACTGGGGACGCCTGGGTGGCTCAGCAGTTGAGGTCTGCCGTCGGCTCAGGGTGTGATCCTCTCTAACTAACTCTTCCTTATTTCATTCAGCATACTGTTTCTGGAATTTATCCATACTACTGACATGGTAGACAGGATTCTAAGATGGTCCCCAAGAGTCTTGCCTCCTGGTATACACCCTTTCTCTCAGTTATTCAAGCTAACACTAACCTAGATGCTATTATGGCGGATTTTTTTCAGATGTAATCATATTCTTTAATACATTTAAGTAGGAATATTTTCCTGTTGAACCTGACCTAAGCAGGTGAGCCTTTAGAAAAAGTTAGAGATATTTAAAGCATGAGAGAAACTTAACTGTTGGCTTTTAAAGAGAAAATATCCATGTTATAGAGAAAGCCCTGAAGCAGGGAGCACCAGGCAACCCCCAGCAGCTGAGAGCAGTCCTGTGTTGACAGCCAACGAGAAAGCTGCCACCTCAGTGTTACAATCATAAAGAACTGAATTCTGTCAACAACGACGTGAACTTAACAGAGACTCTGAGCTACAGAGTCATAAGACGACAGCAATGTTCAGCACCTTGAATGCAGTCTGTTGAGATGAGCAGAGACCCCAGCTATATCATGCCCAGACTTCTGACATACAGACCATGAATTAATAATAGGTGGACATTGGGACACCTAGGTGGCTCAGTGGTTGAGCATCTGCCTTCAGCTCAGGGCATGATCCTGGGGTCCTGGGATGGAGTCCGGCATTAGGCTCCCCGCAGGCAACCTGTTTCTTCCTCTGCCTGTATCTGTGTCTCTCTCTGTGTGTCTCTCATAATGAATAAATAAAATCTTTAAAAAGATAATAAATGGACATTGTTTGAAGCTGCCAAGTTTGTGGTAATTTGTTATGTACCAATAGAAAACTAATATATTGTATATATCATTAGATTGTTCCTTTATTGGTGAGTATATGAGTTATCTATTATACACATTTGTCTGAAAACAACACATTCACTGTCTTATAGTTTCTGTGGGTCAGCAATCTGGGCATGGCCTACGTGAATAATCTTCTGATTCAGGGTTGCTTACAAGCCTGCAGTGTCAGCCAGCACTGAGGTCTCATCTGAAAGTTAATTTGGGAAAGGACAACTTCCAGTCTCACTTATTGGGATGGATGGCAAAATTCAGTTCCTTTGGGGCATTAGACTGATGGCCTCAGAGCCTAGATAGCTGTCAGCCAGAGGCACCTTCAGTTTGTTGCTTTGTGGGCCCCTCTACCCAAAATGGAAATATGCTTCATCAAAATCAGCAAGGAAGAGAGTCTGCTAGTAAAATGCTATAATCTCTAGGAATATAATCACAGAAGTGACATTCCCTCAACAATGAGATACTTTATTTGTCAGAAAGAATTTGCTCAAGGAGAAGGGAGGGGAAGCTGTGAATACATTTGGTAGCTAGGTATACTGGGAGCTAGAAGCTACCTACCACCAGCATATGAATGTACCATTCAACAGTAGATAGACACTTAGCTAAATGCCAGATTTGGACTATTAATTATGGAAAAAACAAGAGTTACTATGAACATTCAAAGTGTAAGTGTTCATGTGGGCACATTTCATTTGTCTTGAGTGAAATTACAGGGTCATATAGAAAGTGTATGTTTAACAAAATAAGAAACAGCCCAACAACCTTTCCAAAGTGATCCTACCATTTTACATTCCTCACAAGGTACAAGAATGTATCAGAGTTCCAGTTGTTCCAAACACTTGAAAGTGTCAACTTAATTCTAGCCATTCGGGTGGGATTATAATGGTACTCATTATGTTTTTTTTTTTCAGATTGTATTTATTCATTATGGTTTTAATATGCATTTCCCTAGTACATATTAGGTATGTTAAGCATCTTTTTATATAATAAGAGGCAGGCTATTTGTATATCTTTTTTTTTTGAAATATGTTTAAATGGATTGCTAATTTTTTTATTTTTAAATTCCTTATTATTGAAGAATAATTTACATATAGTGTTATATTAGTTTCAGATATACAACATATTAATTCAACAACTCTATACAGTACTCAATGCTCACCATGATAAGTGTAGTCAATAGCAATGTTATAATATTATTGACTATATTCCTCATGCTGTATTTTTCACCTCCATGATTTATTTTATAACTGGAGATTTTTAGTTCTTAATCTTCTTTATCTGTTTCACTCATTCCCCCACCCACCACTCCTCTAGCAACTCATTTTTTTAATTTGGGTTGCTTTAATTATTGAATTGTAAGAATTTTTCATATATTCTGAATACAATTTCTATATCAGATATATTTATTGCAAATTATTTTTCTCAGTTTGTGGTTTGCATTTTCACTTATCAACTTAACTGAGGGCAACCTGGGTGGCTCAGCGGTTTAGCGCCACCTTCAGCCCAGGTTGTGATCCTGAAACCCGGGATCGAGTCCCATGTCAGGCTCCCTGCATGGAGCCTGCTTCTCGCTCTGCCTGTGTCTCTGCTTCTCTCTCTCTCTCTGTGTCTCTCATGCATAAATAAATAAAATCTTTAAAAAAAAAAACTGAAGAGTAGTTTCATATTTAATTGAAGTTTATTTTATCCCTTTTTACTGTTATGACTGATATATTTTGAAGTATTTATGAAAATGTTTTTATAAAATATAAAAAATATATTTTTATCCCAGAAGCTTTATGATTTTAGCTTTCATTTTTCATATCTTGGATTTATTACAAGTTGATGTTTTTTGCATATTTTGAGATAAGGGTTGGTAATTGTTTATTTGTAGATACTTTCAACCTTTCCAGGACCATTTGTTGAAAAAAATTTCCTTTCCCTATCGAATTATTTCATCTAAATTATTATGTCTAAAATGAAATGACCAATTTGCATGGTCTTCTTTTAAACCATTAATTTTGTTCCATTAATCTGTATGCGTATTTTTTCACAAATACCATTGTCTTGATTACGATAGATTTGTTGGAAACCTTGGAATCTATGTATTCCAATTTTGCTCTTTTATCAAGTTGTTTGGCTATTTTAGATCCTTTGCATTTCTCTCTAACTTTTCAAATTATGTTGTCAATTTTTCTCAAAAATAAGTCTTGCTGGAATTATGGATGGAGTTGTATGCAATCTATAGATAAGTTAGGAAGAACTAGTAACTTATTGAGTAAACTAATCTATGAACATGGTATCTATCACTTTCTATAATAGTCTTCTTTAATTTCTCAGCAATATTTTATAGTTTTCATTTCAGGTCCTACAGTTTATTTAATTCTAAGTATTTCATGGTTTTAGATGCAATTGTAAATACTTAAAACATTAATCCTCTTTTGTTCATTGCTAGCACATAAAAATACAATTGATTTTTATATTTACTTTGTTTTCACAATCTTATTAGTATCTATAATACTATACAAGTAAGTATTACTTGTTAATTCTAGTAGCCTTTTGTAGATTTCTTAGGAGCACTTACATACACCATCATGTCATTTGCTAAAACAGTTTTACTTCATACTTTCAGACTGTGTGTCTTCATTTCTTTGTTGTGTGTGTGGGTTTTTTTTTATTTTTATTTATTTATTCATGAAAGATAGAGAGAGAGGCAGAGACACAGGCAGGGGGAGAAGCAGGCTCCATGCAGGGAGCCCGACGTGGGACTCGATCCTGCGACTCCAGGATCACACCTGGGCTGAAGGCGGCGCTAAACCGGGAGCCACCCGGGCTGCCCTCTTGGTTGTGTTTTATTACAGTTCACAACAATGTTAGTTAAGAATGTTGAGTGTGGAGAGCTTTTCCTTGTTCCTAATGTTACGGGAAAAGCAATTTTTCACCCTTCATCGTGATGTCTATCAGCTGTCAAGTTTATATAGATACCTTTTTTAGATTGAGAATGTTCCCTCCGGATGCCTGGGTGAGTCAGTGGTTGAGCGCCTGCCTTGGGCCCAGGTCGCGATCCTGGAAGGCCCTGGGATCGAGGCCCATTTGGGGCTCCCTGCAGGGAGCCTGCTTCTCCCTCTGTTTCAGCCTCTCTCTCTGTGTCTCTCATGAATAAACAAATAAAATCTTAAAAAGAGAGAGAGAGAGAGAGAGAATGTTCCCTTCTATTACTAGTGTCCTGATATAAACAGGTATTGAATTTTGTAAAATGCTTTTTCTGAATCTAGTGAGATGATCTAATGGTTCTCACCTTTATGCTGTTAATTTGATGAATTATAATTTGCTAGAAGATTTTGCATAAGATTGGAGTTATTTTTTCTTAAGTCTGTGACAGAATTCACCAGTGAAGCCATCTGATTCTGGAGATTTCTTTGTGGGATCATTTTAAATTCCAGTTTCTTTTTTCTTTTTTTAAGGACATATTCATTTATTTGACAGAGAGAGCAAGAGAGCACAAGCAGAAGAGCAGCAGAGGGAGAGAAAGAAGCAGGGTCCCCGCTAAGCAGGGAGCCAGACGTGGGGCTCAATCCCAGGGCCCTGGGAGGTGACCTGAGCTGAAGGCAGATGCTTAGGCAACTGAGCCACTCGGGTGCCTCCAATTCCAATCTCTTTAATGGATGTATGGCTATTCAGATTTTGTTTCTACTTCTTTTTCAGTCATTTGGGTAATTTGTAGCTTTTAAGGAATTTTTCATTTTATCCATTTTTTAAATGCCTGGGCTTAATGCCAGTCATTGTATTTACTTATTGTCCTTTCAAGGTCAATAGAACTTAAAACGATGTCTCCTTTTACATTCCTGATACTGTTGACATATATCTCCTCACTTTGTCTCAGTGTATTTTCCTTTGGGTTTGTTATGCATCTTATATAAAGTTTTTCTTAAATTTGGAAAATGTGTTCATTATAGCTTCAGATATGTGCTTTATTGCCACCTCTTTCCAGGCCGTCAATTGTACAGGATTTAGACTGCTAGTGTTGTCCAATAGATCACTGAGCTGCATTTCAATATTTCCATTATTGCCTTCCCCTCTGTGGAAGACAGCTGTTTTAATATCATTTCTTGTTGTGTCTCTATTGGCTAATTTTTCTCCTGGTTATGTGTCTCATTTTCCTAGTTTTTGCATGTCTAGTAATTTTTTAGTGAATGCTCTATGTGCACATTTTAAGTGGTGTGGCCAGCAACTGTTGTCCCCCTCTAAAGAGCAGTGGCCTAAGTTTTAGAAATCAGTTTAGTTCTTTGCCATTTATCTTGCTCTTTTTTGAGTTTATTTTTCTTTGGCTGTAAGTAGAGCAACTTTTACTTTAAGTATAATTTAGCTCCACTATTGAGATTTGAGAGATATTGATATCTCTCCTTAATTTTGAGAGTGATCAGCAAAGATTCTCCACATTGGCTGGCATGAACTCAGAGGATCACCAACTATCCCAGTCAACTTTTACCTAGATCATGGTGTTTCGTCCTATATATATGTACACATCATATTATTTAGGTAAGTCTCTGGGGGAGCTTTATTAAGATTTCTAGTGTTCCTTTCTACATAGTTTCCTCTTTGGAACTTTATCTATGCCATCCTTCTTAGACCTTCTGAATTCTAATTTCTTTCTTCTCTACTTGGTTAGACAACCATGATCTGCTCAGAACCATCTTTCCTGCTTTATGTCCTAGAATGTAAGTCCAGGTAAGAATCTAGGGCAATCATAAACTTCACCTCATTTGTTTCTATTTTCTCAAGGATCACACTCTTGAGTTGGCTATTGTCCAATGTACAGAAATAGTAGTTTAAACATTTTTAATTGTATTTTTACTCTATTTTTATTTAATGTCACCTTATCTGTGTCTCTCCTCCAGTTTTACTAAGTAAAATTGACATATAGCACTGTGCAACTTTAAGGTATAGAGCATAATGGTTTGACTTACATATACTGTCAAATGATTACCACAATAAGTTTAGTTAATGTCCATCACACCATGTAGATACAAAAAAGAATAAAAGAAAATTTCTTTCCCTGTGAAGAGAGCTCTTAGGATTTACTCTCTTGACACCTGTCACATATACCACACAGCAGTTTTAACTATAATCATCATGTTGTACATTATTATATCCTTAATGCTGGTTTATCTTATAACTAGAAGTTTGTACATTTGGAACATCTTCATTTCAACAATAGTTTAATGTACTTTAATACACTTTGTCCAGTTTTCTATTTGCTAAAGTCAGGAGAGAGAGAAGCAAATTCTTTTTATTTTATCAGAGAAGCAGAAGTCCTCTTCTTCCTCCTCCTTCTCCTATTCCTCTTCTTCCTTCTCCTCCTTTTCTCTTGGCAAACATGTTTTAGAAGTTCTTGGTATTTTCAGAACTTATTTTCCAGTGTTCGGTTATTATTTTAATGTGTCTTGATTTTGAGTCCTACTATGTCTATTTTTGTTGTGAGCATGGATTATTTACAGTGATAGTGGCTTCTTGATTCCCAGATTATACCAAAATGGTGAGGTATTGAACAATATTTTAACAAAATTTATCTTTAACTGCTTATGGTATAAAACAGGATATTTTACAACACCTGTATTTCTGTCCAACAGACATAACTCCTTCAATACAGGTCTTGCATAGTTCATTTTCCTAAAATATAATAATGGTTCAGATTTTGCTATATGTCATCTGCTCGGGGAAAAACACTAATATTAGTTTCCTAAGGCTGCCATAATAAATAAATTTCATGTCTTAAAACAACAGAACTTTATCCTCTCACAATTCTAGACACCCAAAGTCCCAAATCAAGTTGTCAGCAAAGCTACATTTACTCTAAAAGGCTCTAAAGGGAGAATCTTTCTTTGCTTCTTTAAACATTTGGTGGATCCTGAAGTTACTTAATTATATCTGCAAAGTTCCTTATTCCAAGTAAGGTCATATTTTAAGGTTCAGAGTAGATATATCTTTTGGAGGCCACAATGTAACCCATTATAATACTTAATGAAGAGTGTCATTTAGTACCGAACCTTTGAATTTCATGTTATAAGCTGATTAGAAAATGTGAGTGGGAAATCCAACTTTCCAGGAAATAACTATGATATCATGAAATAAAACTTATCTTTCTCTCTCTTTCCCCAACCCCTTTTATTAGATACTTGTGCACAGGTTTATACCATCTGCTGTAATAGTCACAAAGAATGATGTAATACTCTCCTTTCATATCGTTACTGATAAATCATGAATACACAAAAAGCTAGAACTCTGTTCAAGAGAACAAGTTAACAGATGTCCAAAGGTGGTAAGTGAGTGGTTGTAAAATGGGTGGGTAAGTAAATTTAGAGAAGAAAGATCTGAAGTCTGGGTTCAATTGGAAAGTTTAATAAATAAGGGGGAGCTTAAGAAGGGCCTTGAAATATGAGGGACCAAATGGAGGACACTTCAGAAGGGAAAAAAGAGATAGACCAGAATGAATAAAGGCCCAGAGGTAGACACGGAAGTGGTGCTCAGGAACAAAAGGTGAATAATTGCATAAATAAGGTAGTGAACTATGAATTAAACCTAGGACAGGAGTTTACCTTTATGATATTATGATTTATAATAAATACATATTTGGTCTTCCTCCCCATTGCTGGGGAAGGAACTGCTGCTCAGAACTCCTAAAACCTTTGAAATTTCCGAAAGATGAGAGTATAAAAGTGTCTTTCACTCTGTTAATGTTGGCTTTTGGAAAACACCTAAGGGTGGGAGGGGAGAGGGGCTGGAGGTTGAATGGCCAATGGCCAATGATATATGCAATCATATCCATATAATGAAACTTTCATAACATCCAAGAGCACAAGGTATGGATAATTTCCAAGTTAATGAATACGTGGAAATTTGGAGGAGAGTGGTACCCTGGAGAAAACGTGGAAGTTCTGCACACTTTCCCCATACTTGCCCTAGGCATCTTTTCCAGATGGCTGTTCCTGAATCATATCCTTTTATAATGAACTAGTCATCTAGTAAGTAAAATGTTTCTCAGACTTTTATGAACTGCTCTAGCAAATTATCCAAACTCAAAGAGAGGGTTGTTAACCCCCAATCTATAGCTAGTCGACCAGGAGCACAGCTAGCAACCTGGGACTTGTGACTGGCCCTTGAAGTGGTGAGGAGGCTTGCAGGAATCTGATGCTATCTCTGGGCAGAAAATGTCAGAATTGAGCTGAGCTGTAGGACACCCAACTGATGACAGAGAATACTTGGTAGTATGTGGAAAAACCTCCACACACTGGGATTGGGTGCAGAATTATAACCTTTATCCTATAGGAAATGAAAATCTTATTTTTGGAGCATAGGATGGGAATGAGCTTATCTATTCTAGCTTTTCTCCTGCTTCTACCTCCTCCTCCTCCTCCTCCTCCCCCTCCTCCTCCCCCTCCCCCTCCTCCTCCTCCTCCTCCAAAGGTGTTCCAAATTAGGCTTTCCAGTGCTCTACTCTGAGCATTCAAAACCTCTCCCCAATCTTTTGCATTTCTTCAGCACCTCCCTAAATCTCGTAATCTTCTCTCCTCTCTCCTCTAAATCATTTTCAAAAAATTATCATATTGATTCTACTGTCAGATGTGCATGTTTGCAATGGGCCATACACAGAAGTAGTGTCATCACCCACTAGGCATTTTCTTTTACCTCAAACCCAGAGCCTATTTAGATATTGATTATATATTCCTTGGGTTAATAGGTAGAGTTTCTATATTTTCTATAGATCCAACCACACTATAATGAAATGCAAAGCAGATTTAAGTTTATATTTAGCAGGGATCTGTTCAAAATGTGAGAATGAATGGTTATTTCCTGTAGACAGGCTAGAGTGGAGCAGGGACACCTGATGGAGGGAGCAGCAGTTTAAACATGCTGTTAGGGAACTCCTGGGTGGCTCAGCGGTTGAGTGTCTGCCTTTGACTCAGGTGTGATCCCAGGGGCTGAGCTCAAGTCCTACATCAGGCTCCCTGCAGAAAGCCTACTTCCCCCTCTGCCTGTGTCTCTGCCTCTCTCTCTCTGTCTCTCGTGAATAAATCAATAAAATCTTAAAAAATAATTAAAACATGCTGTTTGGTCATATAAATATTCTCTGTGCTCCAGCACTAGAATATTACTCTCATCTGTTCATTCTCTTATAAGAAAAATATACACATGAAAAAACATTGCATGCAAAGCTGCCTTTAACACTGTATCTACTCTTAATATTTCCAACTTAGTCTTTTCTGGAAATGAAAAAAAAAGAGTGAGGATTAAAAGCCTCTCACAGGGGTATGTGGATGGCTCAGTCGGTTAAGCGTCTGCCTTTGGCTCAGGTCATGATCCCAGGGTCCTGGGATTAAGTCCCATGTCAGGATCCCTGCTCAGTGGGGAGTCTGCTTCTTCCTCCCCCCCTCTCTCTGCCACTCCCCCTGCTTGCTCTCTCACTCTCTCTATCAAATAAATAAATAAATAAAATCTTTAATTTTTTTTAAAATAAAAATTGTCACAATATCTTCACAATGGTTATTTTTATTACACTGGAAAGAGCTTTATGGCATAATCTGTGATGTAAACTGGGATTGGTTATGTATTTCCACTTCCCTTACCAAGTCTGTTCCTCCACACATCACATGACCACAAATAATCCAGTATCATATACATACTTTGTTTCCCAAGCCTTACACATTTTAAAGGAGCACTTTAAAAAGTCCCATCTTATAGAACATAGTACACACCTCAGGCAATGTATCACAGCTCTAACTGGTTGCAACAGGAAAGCCATCCCAGAGTCATGATTATTAGAAAAAAGAAGCAAACAAAATACAAATTATGTAGACTTGCTAGACAAACTTCCAGAAGTGTCTCTTCTCTTTTTAAACAACAAAAGCAAAGCAATGTAGAAAAGAGTAACTACAGATTCTGGAGAAGGAAGAAGAATGGTTTAGCTACTCTTTCCTATGCCTAGGTTATCTGCTCCTACCTTCACCAGTCTTAACTAGAAGGTAAATGGATACATCCAGTAACAATGAACTGGCTCTCAGGTGGCCTCGGTCTCCCACTATGCTTTCTCCCACAAATGACAGGAAAGAACCCAACAGTATGAGGAAGAAAACCTACCGCAGAAGGTAAAAGGTATTAAATTTGCTGAGCCTATGGAAAGAAAAAATAAGCTCAGGTGTAAAAATTGTCTTTGAATGTGAAGTGGCAAGCTGCTTATTCCCATGAGGATGAGGACTGGTGTCTAAATTAATCCTGCCCCTGGCATGAATTGGAGAAAATCAGATAATTTTACAAATGTGGCTATTGCTGTCATGGCTAAACTGTTGCGATATACATGACAAAGAGTTTAGGTTGGGCAGTTTAAATAACTTGCAGATTTTAGGATTTAAAATAGGAGTTGTCAATTTGTTTCTGTAAAAAGAGATGCAATAAATATTTTAGGTTTTGCAAGGCATACTTTGTCATAACTCCCAAAATCTGCAGCTGGAGCAGGGAGGCAGCAGTAGACCATATTCAAAATAGCGGGTGTGGCCGGGTTCCTGTATGCCACATGTTGCCAACTCCTGCTCTAAAGTATTTAACATCAATTCCCAGAGCTGAGTCCCAGAGCTGAGCCAAAGCACGGCTCTGGGTAGTGGGAATGAAAGTGGTTGGTGCTGAGGTTTATTGTCAAGGGAAAGACCAAACTCCAAGTCCCATAGCTTCTGCTAATAAATATCACTAAGGAGGAAGCTTGTTGGCAACACAAAGGAAGCCTTGATACCAATTCCATGAGCCTCCTTCCAACCGGATGGCTTCCCTCTTTCTCCACTGGATAGCGGTGTTGCAACTAGTATGGCTAGTATGGAAGCTACAGTTTTCACCTAGTAAAGGAAATGAGTTAGGTGCCCTTCCTGCATGTTGGGAATGGAATATATTGCTCCTTACATCCAAATCAATTAAGATATTCCAACAATTTAAATAAAATTGAAGTCTGATGATTATACTAAACCCATGGTTATTAAAGAGAGGTGATTGAACTATGTCTGGAGATGCTTTTGGTTGCCATAATTGGAGAGTGGCTGCTACTGGCATCTTGTATCTGGAGGTTAGGCATGCTGCTGAACATCCTATGATTCTAGGACAGGCCCCACCACAAAGGATTATCCAGACCAAAATGTCAATAGTGCCAAGGTGGAGAAACCCTGTGCTAAATGCTTTCATAAACTCTTCCTTTAGTGAACATAATTACAACAAAAAATACATTTTCATGGGGAATATGAAGAGACATCATATTTCAGGGGGAATATGAAGAGACATCACAATATAAATAAATGCTCACAGTAAGAGACATCCAAGAAGTTTGCAGAAGGAACTTGAATAAAAATATTTTGCTCTTTCAAATTAACACAAGAAATACAAGAACTTCTGATGTTTTTAGGAAAAAATGCAGTATCCTTCAGAATATTATTTGAAACAATCTCGCTTTGAATTCAAGGTGTTTTATGGTTTAATTTTCTAAGCCTGACTCTGACTGTAAAATACAGATATATTTAGGTTTTCTAATGTGTGCATGATATAGTGTGGACTTAGACTGAACAATAATTTACCTCGTTGATGCTGAGGATTGGAACTTTGGAACTTTTAAAGAGAGAAGGCTTAAGGTACATGATAAACTAGAAAAAGTAATGCTTTTGTACAGTTAAGGTACAAAGAGATTAGCAGGGCCTCAGAACTGCCTAGGAACTGTATGCTTTTCTGTCAGAAAGAGGAGCTAAGATATAGTTGAGGCTGGCTGACAGAATCAGGTCAAAGTGTTCTATTTCGTTTTGATGGGTTCTTAATATGGAGTTCCTTGGATGGAGCTAAATCTATATAATTCCGAATCTGAGGAAAGAAAAAAACATGCATATACATGGAGTTTCCTCCAGTAGCTAAGTTTGGTTATGTGTTGATGTTACCCCAAAATGTTCAGAAGGTATGGAAACTTATCAAAACATCCAAATTACTCAATGACTACTGAGTTAGGAAATAGGAACAAATCAACAAATTCTTCCCAGATGAAAATAAAATCAACCAAACTGGTTATTTGCATCCTTGAAAACAAAATTTCCACTACTAGATAATTAATTTTTGTTTAACTTTTTACTTTAGAATAGTTTAAGCTTTACAAAAACTTGGAAAGATAATATAGAAAGTTCCAGTACATGCCATGCCCAGTCTTCTCTATTCATGTCTTATATTACATTATTAATATTTAACTCTAGCATAATACAGTATCACAAGTTACAAGCCAATATTAATACATTTATTAACTAAAGTCCATACTTTACACAGACTTGCTTATTTTTTTCCAAATGTCTTTTTCTATTGCAGGATCCCATGTAGGACACCATATTATATTTAGTCATTATATCTTCTTAGGTTATAACAGTTTCTCAGACATTCCTTGTTTTTGATACTTTTGAGAAGCTCTGGGCATGCGTTTTGTAGAATTGGGAATTTTCTGATGCTTTTATCATCATTAGACTGGGGTTATAAGTTTGGGGAGAAGACCACAGAGATAAGAAGTTAAACTTCACAAATCATACCTAGATTACATTCTACCAACATGACATATCATTCTTAATATTAATCTTGACCACTAAGCTAATGTACTGTGCGTCTTTCAATTTTAAAGGAATTAAATGTATGTATTGAAACTGTATACACTAAATGATATGTGTTACATAAAATAGTGTGAGAGAATGTTCAGGTAACTTTTTTTTTTTTTTTTTTTTGCTTCGTTCTTTGTTGAGATCATTATGTTTTCTTGAAAAGTACTTAGTCAAATATTTCTTTCACTGAAATCATAACTATTTACTACTGTGTAACAATCCTAGACTAACTTAGATTAAAGCCTTATTTGTCACAATGTTTGACTAACTTCTGTGAGATAACATTGAGAGATAAATTCTTTTCTAAGATGAAATAAAAGCACTACTAGTATGATAACGATTATTTTTAATAAGAACATTTTATACTTTCCATGTGATTTTCACAAGCATTATCTCTCTTGAATGTCATAATAACCCCAGAAGTTAGTGAATATTATTTCTTTAGTCCTAGCAATTACTTTTTTGAAATTTGTGCCCAATATGACAAGTATTTGCATGTTACATGCATCTTCGAATGTGTTTTGTGAATACAAAGACATATTAATAGCTAAGGAAAAGTAGAGCCCTTCTTTCCTGAAAAATTTACATTTGTACTTTGTGTATGTGTATGACACATATTTGTGTAAGAGAGGATATTCAGTGGTTTCCATTATAGAGAAAACATTGGGTTTTCTTATTTGTTAGCAGATAGCAAGATTTCACATCTCACTAAAATTAAGTTTCAAGTCTAGTGTGTCAATAAATCAAGTAATTTCACAGGTAAATCAAATAATGGAGGCATCTCTAAGCTATTAGCTGAAAGAGAGAAAATATTGCTATAGAGATCATTCCGAAATTTTGATGATTTGATTCTGAAATGTTTTTAAAACTATAATGTAGCTAAGTTACTCTTTGTAGGACTAGAAAGATATATTAAGAAATCAACTATTTTCAAAAATTTTCTCAAAGTGGGATCTGCTGCCTCTATCATTTGGGTATTTCTGCTTAAGTTTGACTACTTTTCAAAAGCTAAGATAATATTTGCTGATCAAAGGATTTATCAAAACAATTTTTATATGGAAAAGATCAGGTCTTGTCTTAGGACAGTTTATATTAATAATTAAGCCTTAGTTGTTAAATGTTTATGCTAATAAAAATAATCATCTTGCAAGATAATGGACGAGACGAGTAAAGAAAACTCTCCCTATATAGAGCACTTAAATATGTTGATAATATTTTTTAAAAGATTTTCAAAAGAACTACTTACCTGGTATGAATTAAAGGGAACAATCTGAGGCCATAAA
Organism: Canis lupus baileyi; assembly: GCF_048164855.1. Taxonomy (NCBI): domain Eukaryota; kingdom Metazoa; phylum Chordata; class Mammalia; order Carnivora; family Canidae; genus Canis; species Canis lupus. The sequence continues at coordinate 17,408,248 of NC_132867.1, forward strand.
TAAGGAAAAAAATACAGTAACACAATGCCAAGAAATTTATAAAATTGATCATAAGTCAATTTATAAAATTGATTTATAAAGGCATCTGGTGGTCCCTGGCGGTCTAGAATCTAGATTTTAGTGGGACATTGAATGCAAAGGACCAGAGACAAAATCTGGGCCTCAATCAGTGTGTGGGTAGTCAGGCCAGAGATGCCTGCCAATGTGAGACACAGGAACAACACTATTTTGAATGAATACACACACACACACACACACACACACACACACGCAGAAGCTTATCTAGTGTATCTTCTTGGAATTGGTTTTGCATTGAGTAGGAGAAAATTAAACACTCACCTAAGAATGCATGACCACAAACTTGCCCTCAAGTACATATGGGTAACTTGAAAAACCACCTTTGAAAATTTTATTGAACATTGTCCTGGATTATACCTATAATTACCTGGCTGAAGCTAGAGCAAATCCTTAAAAAACTCTAAATACAATCCATAAAGAATTCACACAAAGTTCTAAGACATGGGACTTTATATATCTTTTAAATTACTAAACATATAAGGAATAAGTTATGAACAAAAGTTACTCGAAAAAGAATACACTGCATATTGAGACCCAAAAATATGGTAGCTGTTGATATTTTCAAGTGCAGAATATAAGGCCAGGGCTGGTACAGGAATATTAGTAAATCAGAGACAAAAGTGGTAGAAAGGACTCTACTTTTATTGCAGACTCCTCTGTCATCCAAAATAATCCACAGTAAGCATATTAAAAAAATCAGTAGAAAACTCGTAGAAATCAACAAATCCACAGGCAGACACATTACCATAGGCTAGAGATACGAAATCTGGAGAAATAGAAAATAAGATTAAACATTTTAGGATTAGGATTATTGATTGTAAAATGTAAACTCAATATATTAAAGCCTTTTAGTATATTAAGGCTTTTTTTTAACGATTTTATTCATTCATTCATGAGACACACACACACACGAGAGAGAGAGAGACAGAGACAGAGAGACAGAGACACAGGCAAAGGGAGAAGCAGGCTCCATACAGGGGGCCCGACGTGGGACTCGATCCCGGGACTCCAGGATCACACCCTGGGCCAAAGGCAGGAGCTAAACCACTCAGCCATCCAGGGATCCCCTATTAAAGCTTTTTAATATATTAAAGATGTTAAGCAGAGATTAGATATCTAGAATAAAGAATTAGTATATTTGTCAAAGAACTGTTAGAACTCTTAGAACTGACAAAATAATTGAAATTTAAAAATTTAATAGTTATTATCTACTATGTGCCTGGCACAATTTTTCATACTGGGGATATATCTTTACAAAAAAGAGTCAAAACCCCTGCCTTCATAGAGCTTTATTTTCTGGTTTGTAGAGACAGTAAAATAACTAAATAACTAAATTTCAGATGACTGAAATTCATTCATGTTGAAAATGCATTTGTGCATTTTCTTTGCTGTTTAGTATTCCATTGTATGAATATAGCACACTTTATCCATTCTCATCTTGGTGAATAACTGAGGTGTTTTAATATTCTACTGTTCCCTATCTTTTGATGCATCTATATATACTCATTTTTGTTGGGTACAAATTTAGTATATAAATGCATTTAATTTGAATAGACAATGTCAGTTTTCTAAAATGGTTGTATCCATTTAAATTCACAATCTATTAGGGTCAAGTCCATCCTCATCCTTGTCAACATTTATTATTATCGGTATTTACATTTTAGATTTTCTTTTACAGTTTACTAGAATTGCTTGGTTAAAGACATTTGGGCATGGAATTTTCTTTATGGAAATATTTGTAACTATAGATGAAATTTTTTAATAAACTATTCAACTATTCAGGTTTTTAATTCTCTGTGTGACCATTGACTACTGCTGTAGTTTTAGGTATTTGTCTTGTTTCATTTAAAATAATCAAATTTATTGATATAAACTTGTCTCAAATACATCTTTACTGTCCTTTAAATCTCTTGGATCTAGGATTTTCCCTTTTTCATTCCTAATATTGATAATCTGTGCTTTCTGTTTTTATTTCTGCTCCATCTTACAAGAAGATTGCCAGTTTTGTCTTGCCAGTAAACAAACAAATTTCTAGTTTTTTTGACCCTCTATATTGTAGTTTGTGTCTCCACCTCATCCCCAACAACCCCTCCTCCCCCAATTTCACTTGCTTTATTGTGGTATTCACTTCATTGAGGTGGTCTGGAGCCAAATCTGCAGTATCTCTGCGGTATGCCTATAGTTATCTTTGGAGGATAAGTGATTGGAAGGGCATGAGGGGAAGCTTATGAGGGTTTGTGATGTTCTATTTCTTGGCCTGAGTCACTGTTCCATGGATGCTTTCATTTTTTTACTTAGTTGTATATTTAACTTTTTTTTTCAGTTTTTATTGCTTATTTTTAAAAGACAATTTAGGAAAGTGATGTTTCTTCTATAGAACTTTGTACACATGCAATATAATTCAGTGCAATATTGTTTTTCCTGAATATCTTGCCTTGCCTCTTGGCTACATTTTTAAAAACCCTTGTCATAATTGCACCTGGAGTACTTAAATTCTTCCTTTACAAAACCCTTGAAATGGCACGACACAAGATCTTTCTTTCTCAACATGTTGCTATTTTTATGTTTATAGGCAGTAAAATTTATATTTCTAACTATAGTTTCCTGTGACTAGGAGCTTATCATTATGTACTGTTTAATTTCTACTTTGTGTTGAGCTCATTCATTTTAAAGGATTAGCTTCACTTTGGAGGATTAAATCTGGCCAAGGTTTGTTTAACTGTGTAAGATGAGGCTATGAAAGGCACATGCTAAAAAAATAGATGCTGCTCCTGTTCCTTCTGCTCATGTTGATGGTAATAAAGAAGAAGGTCAGGGTACATGCAGTGAGAGGATATAGAAAGTCTTCCAAGGGCGTGCCCGAGGAATGCTAGAGTCTCTGGTTGGCCCTAATCATTGATCTTTCATTTTGTTGAGTGAAAACTGCAAGCCAAGTATGTTCAAATGTTAGGAACACATAAAAGGAGAATATTTAGAAAAGGAAGAGACAGAGTGAAGTGGTTTGCAGAGAAAAATTATGGAAGAAATATATTTTTTAAATTGTAATGGAATTCTACTATATGGCATATGGTTAAAAACCTTCTATCATATCTTCACACAAAATGTTCAGTAAAATATTCATTTTTACTATTGGCATTTTTCCCCAGCATGATGATGCCTGTTTCAAAGTCAGGAGGTTGACAATAAAATATGTCTGTTGAGAAGCCCTTAGTATCTTGGTTACAACTAGAAAAAAACAGTACAGAAATATTTCTTTAAAATGCATCAGAGGAGCATGGCTTGATTTTAAATCTTCAGTCAATTGCTCAGAAACTTTAGAATTCAATGGCTGGCCAACAGTAAATTATCTAGCCTCCAAAAGCAGGAAATAGAATTTTTCTTGCTTGCTTTTTGCTCATAGCCTTGTCCCTGATTCCAGAATTCTTTATTCCATGAATTTACCAAACTCTGACTTAAAAAAAAAAATACAGCAACATTATTTTCAAACTCATTGTACCTTTACAATTACTAAACACTAAAAATCAAAGCCCAGTGACTGGCTACTTTTTAAAAATCAAATAGGAATCTTCCTAAAGATCCTGGATTAGAAATGCCTGGAAAAGACTCAAGGCCCTTCGTTGATCCTCTGCATCTCTCATATTTCTCAACAATTTTAAGAAACATATTCAAAATTCAGGTTATTTTTTCCAATTACATTTCTAATTAAACTCTCTTTTATCTGATACATAAATCTAAGGGTCACTGCAAAAATTTAAAGTAAGCTTTCAAGTTCTTTACATGTTAAAACTTGAGATTAATAAAACTATTAGTGAATTTTTAAAATTTAATTTTTGTTTTTTAGTTTTGGTTTTGGTTTATTGTGCTCACTGACTATACAGAGAATTGAAGTTCCTTTGATTTCAATGGAGACTTTTGTATGACCAATCACATCACATCTTACTGGCTGTCTTTGAGCTTTCTTTCTTAGATAATATATATCTTGGATAATATATATCTTTATTAATCTTATTTGAAATTTCAATTATTTATGAGCTAATCTTGCTATAATATTTATCTGCTAGTCCCATTTTAATAATAGGTTTAGAAGAAAACACAAATCTATCCAGTTTGGGAAATAAGAAACAAATGGTTTGTTTTAGAATGCATCAGGACATGTCTTAGTTCCTTAAATAAGCTCTTAAAAATACAATAGTGAAAAGTAAAGAATTGTTAATTCTGAACCTATAATTGAAAAAAATGTATTTGGTTGCAATATGCTTTTGTTCCTCATCGTTCCATTTCTAAAGCATTTATTTTCTTTTTTCTGGCCGTCCTAAATCTATCCATTTCTAAGGGCCAGCTCTGACCCTCTCTCCCCTTTCTTGGGCAGCTTGCCACCCCCACAGCAGTGAATTACAAGACTGTACTACTCCATGTAGCAGACTTCTAGGTCTCTGTCTTATGTCTTTAAATGCAAGGCAACAACAATTGATTTTGTTTCTCTTATGTCTGTTGTATCACCTATAACATCTTGAGCATTTTTTCCCTCATTTTTTCCCTCAGCATTTTTTTCCCTTTTATTATGTACATAATAAAATTAATCCATTGATTCTATAACACAAATATTCCTTTCTCATGACACCAGGATGATGTGATATTATGATTAAATGGATCTCTGTGTGTCAAGAAAAGTTTACAGAGTCCAGTACTAATATAATATGTTGTTTAATATGGATCTTTCTTTGATTAATTCAATTCAAAAAGTATTTATTGAGCACCTATTGTGTATGTGCAATACACCATGGAGGTGGGTAATAGGGGAAAAGTAGAGAACAGAATTGACAAAATCTCTGCATTCATAAAGCTTGCATTCTAGTGGGGGATCACATGATAAGCAAGAAAAATAACTGAATATATGTGTGTACGTGAATTTTGCATTATATCTGTGTATATGTGAGAGAAAGGCATTCTGGGGAGGAAAACAGCAAGTTCGAGAGTCAAGAATGTTAAGGCATAGCAAGGAATAGGTTACATAATTAATAGGAGTCAGCTGATCTAAGTCCTTAGAGAATATTGGAGTATAACAGAAAACTATCGGATAATTTTGAGCAAAGGAATGCCATGATCTGTAATTCTGTGAAATCTGAGCTCCATAACTTTCTATTCTATCTTCCTTCTTACCGTCATCTTTAAAAAAAATCCTATAGATTTATAGGCCATATACCATGATAATCTTTCTACCCATACCACATATGTTTTATACACGTACATTTAAGAATAACATTGTACAGATGTAGGAATGAACTTCCTTTTACATGATCACTCAAAGAAACCTAGAACCTAATTTATAGGCACCTAAATGCTTTGTTTATGCCATTATTCTTAGACTTACATAGACTAATTCTCTCTCTCTCTCTCTCAAACATGCTGATATTTAAAGCTAGGAAAATATCCAGAGATATTTTGAAAATAAGCAAATGGGTTTTTTTAAATCATTTTTTGTGATTATCTACACAGTTGTCTCTCAGCATCCATTTTTAATTTGAAACCAAAGAAAAACAAAACAAAACAAAAAATCTTTCTTGTCACCATTGTAACATCTATGTCCTCAGAACCTAATCAGGGTTTAGGTGAATCATTTTCATAGTTGTATATATATCAGCCAAACCCTGCCAAAAAACCCTGATGTTTGACATTGAAAAATGTGTTTCCATTCTGAGGGAGACTACTGAGCAAAAACAAGGTCTTTGTATTTCAAGATGTATTATTGCCAGGTTGCCTTTTCATTCACAAATACAAACTTAAAATAGATAATCCATCAAAATAGATAATCAATCAATAAAAAAAACTAATATTATGTGATGAACTAGGAGAAGTTTTTCTTTTTTTTTCAACCAATTTGTGTACTTTTCCATTCCTTTTCTTTCCAGAGCACATCTTACTAGCTTTTAGGGATTTTTTTCCCTGTTTCCATGTGGTTCTTAGGGGTTGTCAATAGAAAAACACCTGAGCCTAACCTGAAAACAGTCAACTATCTCCACAGATGTTGTGTTCAATACACATTGTGACTAAGCAGCTCAAACTAAAGTCTTTAAAATTCCTTATTGGAATTATCTGAGTTCCTTGTAGAGGTTTAGCCTTATTTTCCTTTTCCTTTGTGAGCTTTAAGTGTATAATTCTAGAGCCAACTGTATCCATGTTTACTGACATATGGAAAAATCCACTTTGCAGAAGGAGACAGTGAGAAACAAGTACAGATGTGGAAAGGATTTGCAGACATTTATGCAGAAGTTAGAGGACAGAGAGATGGAGAAAGATAAGTAGAGAAGCAAAGAAAGATATTTATCTTCCAATTCCAACCCTTGTGCTCCTCCTGGCCATGCTACTCTACTGTCTCCTCCAACTACACAAACCAATAAAATCCTTTCTGTTTTTGGAAATTTAACATGGATTCCTGTTATCTGCAACCAAAACAAACCTGAGGTAGAAATTAACACCAAAGGATATGTTGGAAAAAGAAGACCTTAAAATGGAAAATTGGCTGAGTTGAGGTGAACTAAGTTACAAGGATGATTCCATGATCCCAGGATGGAAATTGGCAAACTTTGTTCTGCCACAAGAAGCAGGTTAAAAAGTTGCCTGTTAAATCTTTAGGCTTCATGTGCTTTCTGAGGCTGGAGCTATAGGAGATTTATTGGAAAATGTCAGAACTCTTGGAATAGGTTCAAATCCTTCACTTCAGTAAGGTCTTGAACAAATGACAAAAGCTTGCATATAAATTGGCCCATCCAAAATTTAAAAGGGCATAGCACACAGATTTATTGAGAGATCTTGTCATCTCTCTTCTTTCTCTGTCTCTCCTTACTCAGTTGGGACAAAATATTAGGAACTGTTTACTTGTCAAGAAGCATTAATTGCATGATCCTCAGTGGTCTTGGATTGTTGTCCAGAGGAAGAGAGAAAGAACTGAAGAAATGGAAAAGAACTCTTCCATAGACCTGTCTCTATCAGGTGGAATTCTCCAAATTTTAAATAATAAAATTCAAGTCAGATTCATTTTTTAATTTTATTTATTCATGCAAGACACTGAGAGAGGCAGAGACACAGGCAGAGGGAGAAGCTGGCTCCATGCAGGGAGCCCAATGTGGGACTCGATCCCAGTATCCTGGGATCATGCCCCAAGCTGAAGGCAGATGCTCATACCCCTGAGCTGCCCAGGTGTCCCAAGTTAGATGCATTTGAACAAAAAAAAAAGTAATTTATTGGTTTATGGAACTTAAATTCCAGTGGCAGTCTGACTGTAGACCCTGGAACTCAAATGAGGCCTTTATGACACTGTTTCCTCCTAACTACTCACCCTCTTTCCTTCTGTGTTTGATAAATTCTCAGTGAAGGTCCTTTTATCAGAAAAAAAAGATGGTTGTTAGTAGGTCCAGATTTGTATCTTACCACCTCCAAGTCTAGAGAAAAATATTATTTCTCTTTTCTAGTTCCCCAATTGGAAATCCAGAGTAGTCTTTTTTTTTTAAAGATTTTATTTATTTATTCCTGAGACACAGAGAGAGCGAGAGCGAGAGAGAGAGAGAGAGAGAGAGAGAGGCAGAGACACAGGCAGAGAGAGAAGCAGGCTCCATGCAGGGAGCCTGATGTGGGACTCGATTCTGGGTCTCCAGGATCATGTCCTGGGCTGAAGGCGGCGCTAAACTGCGAAGTCACCCGGGCTGCCCCAGAGTAGTCTTCTTGAACATGATGCCTTGGTTTGTGTGATTGGGGAAATAACTTAATTTTCTCAATCTTATTTGTAAACTAAGAATAATAACTATAAAAATAACAACAACAATACCATCTGATACTGTTGCTGTAAGGAATATAAAAATTAATTTACATAGAACTTGGCAAATATAAAGTGCTTAGCAAATACAAAGTTCTACAAAACAATCGGGTTTAGCATCCACTATAACCCATTCATGGCTGTCCAGCACACAAAATAATGCATATTAGAAGCAATAGTAATAGCAGCAGTAGTAATGATACTAATAATTATTATTACAGCAATAGTTTTGAGTTACCCAGAATTCTTATGATCATCATGCTTGAGTTTGCAGTACCAGTCACCTGTAGGAAATCTTTCCCTTTCTGCATATAGTCATATTAGAGCTGCCAATCATGGTGCTCCTTTGTTCTCTCAGGGTTTTAGATTAAACAAGTGATGTAGACTGGGTCAGTTGCAATACTGCATATCTTAGACACAGTGACTGTTCCAAAAGATGATCATGTTCAGTCCAAAGAACTTCCCTGAAATTTTCTAAATAGGAAGTGAACAAGAGTGGGATGCCTGGGTGGCTCAGTAGTTGAGTGTCTGCCTTTGGCTCAGGGCATGATCCTGGGGTGTTGGGATCGAGTCCCACATCAGGCTCCCTCATGTGTCTCCGCCTCTCTCTGCACGTGTTTCTCATGAATAAATAATCAATTTTTTTTTTTAAAGAAGTGAACGAGGGTAGCTCTTGATTCCTCTGGGATGGAAGGTTGTAAATGTGTAAATATGAGGCCATTTGAGACCCAGTGGCTGCTATATGGAGATGGTCTGTGTAAGAGAATATTGAAAGGGAGCTATAGCGCTGATTGCCCAATTCAAGTCTCTAAGATCCCATTCTTAGTTCTTTTGATTTTATTTTTAGCTCTTTCATTATTCTTCCCAGTCATGATCATAAAGAAATTCCATTTTTTCTTAAGCTAAGCTGAGTAATATTCCCATGTTCACAACCAGAAGTGACTAGAATAAGGTAGGATGTTATTACAGATAATGAGTACTGTATAGTTTGACAAATGCCTCACAGAGAGCAAGTCATCGAAAATTAATTCTGAGAGATCCCTCAGACATCATTGAGACCAATGCATTCTCAGTTATAGATGAGTAAGTTGTTCTTGGAGAACATGTGTTAGCTTGTGATTTCAAGAAGAATCCAGCTGGCTGCATCAGGCAGACCATTGGGCAATGGTAATATCTAGTGTGGCAATAAAGGGAGAGGTCCGGAGGAGAGCAGTGAACTACCAGTCCGTGGTTCAGATTACAGGAAATCCTGGAGACCGATTCTTATTAACCAAATGCGGAAGACCAAACCAAAAATGTCTATATATTAATTTAGATTGGAAGATGAACATTGACCATGAGGTATGCCAGTCATCTGAGGGAGGCACCCTTACTGACAGGCAAGCTCAATGTTAAAGATTAATATGATCAGAATATTTTAATGTTAAAAATATTCAATAGCAAAGCTTGCTCCATGAAAGAAAAAAATAAGCTACACTTTGGCAAAATTAAAAAATTTTTCTCAGAGAAAGTCACTGTTTAAAGAATCAGAGACAGGGGAGACAGGATGGCTCAGTTGGTTAAGCATCTGACTCTCGATTTCAGCTCAAGTCATGATCTCAGGGTCATGGAATCGAGCCCCACTTTGCCCCCCACCATGGGGGAATGGAAGCTGCTTAAGATTCTCTGTCTCCTTCATCCCCTGCATGCCCCCTCCTGCTCAGTCTCTCCCTGTCTCTCCCCGCCCAAACAAAAAAATCAGAGACAGAAAATATTTGCAAATCACATATCTAATAAAGCAATTTAATACAGAATATATAAAGAACTCTTAGAACTCTACAAAAGAATAAACAACTCAATTAAAACATAGAAGATCTGAACAAACACTTTTTCAAAGTGATACAAATGGAAAATAAACATATATAAAAAACATATCATTTGTCATCATGACAAATGTGAATTAAAACCATAAAGAGATATCACTGCCCATTTTTTAGAATGGCTAAGGATTTGCTCTTTTTCAAACATTTTTTATTTTGAAATATTCTCAGACAGAAAAATCACAAGCACAAAAACACCTGAGAGTAAGTTGCCAACTTGATGAGCCCATCACTCCTACTAAAAAACACTCCCAAATTTTATCTCATAAACAAGGGCATTTGTAACCACAAAGTAACCAGCAAATCAGGAAATTGCCATTAATACCTATTACCATCTAGTCCCCAGACCCCTTAATTCCTTAATTTAATATATCACAACCTAATCCCTGATTCTGTAATGGCTCCATTTTTCCTCAACCCTCCCAGTACCGAACACTGATGATGTGGAGCCTCATGCATCACTGATGAAAATGCGAAATGGTAGGACTACTTTCAAAGACAGTTTGGCAGCATCTTATAAGTGAAAGACAGCATACTATCCAGAGTTCAAGAGATTTAAAAATGCATGGCCACATAAGAACCTGTATATGAATGCTTGTAGCAGTTTTATTCATAATCCTTAAAAACTAGAAACAACCAAGACGTTCTTGGAAGGTGGGGGAGGAGGTGGTTAAACAAACTGGGGATTCCATACAATATGATACTCTTTAGCAATAAAAAAAAAAGCTGTTAGTTCATACAATTACATGAATGACTCTTAAGTGCATTTTACTAAGTGAAGGAAGCCAGATCCAAAGGGCTATGTATGATTCCATTTTATGGCCCTGTAAAAAAGCCAAAGCTATAGGGATGGAAAACAGATTAGCATTTGTCAGGCAAAGGAACCAAGGACTGGTTGACTATTAAAGGGACTCTTCTGTATATATAAGGAAACTTCTGTACAGTATTAGGATGATGGATACATGGTCATTTTCATTTTTCAAAACCCATAGAACTTTGCATCCCAAAGAGTGAATGTTAATGTTTGGAGTAAAAAAAAAACAATGAGACACACCTACCAGGATGATGTATGGTGACCTATATGATGCAGACTCTGACAAATGAATCTAACTAATTACAGACCCATGGCATAATCTCAGTGAAAAGGGTGGAGAGAAAAAGGGAAGTGACTTTGGAAATAAGTTTGGAAAATCATGTCTTAGCTTGCATTTTAAGGATAAAAACAAAAGGTACATTAACACCCCTCATCTCTGACTGGCAGCATTACTTGTTAGGTTCCTATTTCTGTCTACACTACATGGGCCTCCAATTTGGGAGCAGTATTTTGCAAGGGGAATGTGTTCCTCTTACTTCAAGAAAGGAAGAAATAAATCAAGGCACTGGTCAAGGAGGAGAAATCTGTGAGTCGCTGTGACACCTTTGGGCCTGCACATCCCCATCCACCTGGGAGGAGTGGACCTGCAGCAGCCCCAGTAAGCCCATGGAAGGGGCGGTGGCTCCCCAGCAAGTCCTTGGGAAAGAGCGGGAGGTGAAAAGGGGTAGGAAGCACCTGTTCTTCGGATCCCCTCCTCTCACCTAAGGAGGAGCAATTAAACTTTGTAATAACCGCAGGCATATTAATGATGCAGACTTACAGCAACACCATTTGAAAATTTACTTATTTAAATTCTTTTTATCTGATAGTGTTGTAAACATTTTCTATTTTGTTGTCCTGTCTCCATTATCATTTGCCTTCTTGTCAATAGGAAGCCTATTTGCAATGGGACGGAATGATTCTTCCTAAGTAAGCGGCAAAGGAGAAGTTTCTCCCCTGATGTTCCCAAGCCCATGACTCCCTGCTCTTCAGCAACAGGAATAGCCCATCAAGGCACATGATTAGTACGATGGATCCATCCCACCACCCCACCACAAAGGCTTCCAGCCTGACCCGTTTCCTGTAGCAAGGAGGAGGAACAGAAGTCATCTGAGAGGTGGTGGCAGCCCATAGCAATGGGGCACTCTTGTCACTGCCCCAGATCCACACCAGGAAGGCAAGACAAGAAAAGCAGAATGTGCCCCAGCCCACCAGTGTCCACTCTTAGAACTGGGAGTCACTTTGTGAAAAGTGGCTCCTTGTCTCTAGTTCAGGTGCAATGACACAGGGGATTTTTCAGGGGAAAAATAGGCCGTAAAGACCAAAAGCTCTGCTGCCTGGCCTATAAGGACTGACTTTATTAAGAACAACAGAGATTGGAGAAATATATAACCTAGGATGCTATAGGAAAAAAATAGAGATACTGGAAAAGAACAATTAAGGAAAAGCTGATGGCTCTACTATCAGCAAAATAGCACATCACCTAGAAACTTAATAGAGAAAGCCAGGGAAAGAGGTAGCCAAGAAGAGCCCTTCTGGGATCATAGTCAACTCTGGGTTTGGGGCAGTCTATGCACATATGCATGATTGCAGCCAACAAGAAGCAACCATTCTAGGCAGCCAAGGGGCAATCTTGAAAGCAATTTCCAAGCCACACACAGACTTAACAACACTGTGCAGAAGCCTCACTGGCGTGAAGGGTTTAAACACAAGCTCTGACCAAACATGGACTGAACAACTCACAGGCGAACTGTGAACTGCTCTACCTCGCAAGTTACTCCTAGAGAGTCAAGCGTCAAAATCACAGACACCAATAGTACAAGCATCAAAAGATAAAATAAGATACACAGGACAACACCAAAATTAAAAATTTCTGTGTGTCAAAGGACACCAGCAAAGTGAAAAGACAACCACATGGAGAATATTTTTACAAATTATATAGCTAATAAGACTTGGGTCTACGACATATGAAGAACAATTACAACTCAATAATAAAAAGACAAATAACTCAGTTTAAAAATCGTTAAAAGGTTTGAGTAGACATTTCTTGAAAGAAGATATGCGAAGGGCCAGTAAACATGTGGAGATGTGTTCACCATCAGCCAGCAGGGAAATGCAAATCAAAACCACAAAGAGCTACCATTTCAAACTGACTGGGGTAACAATCATCAAAAAGGTAGATAACAAAAAATTTGGTGAAAATATAGAGAAATGCAAACCTTCATACATTTCTGGCAGAAATAGAAAAATGTCACAGTCACCTTAGAAATAAGTCTGGCAGATTTTCACACAGTTAAACATAGAATTACCATGGCCCACCAATTCCACTCCTAGGTTGGTACCTAAAAAATGAAAACATATGTCCTTACAAAAAAAAAATTTGCACCAATATTCAAAGCAGGTTTATCCATAATACTCAAACACTGGGTGCATCCCTAGTAAACATCCAGCAAGAGGTGAGGAAACAAATTGTGGTATATTCATGCAATAGAATATTATTTTAAAAATTAAGCAACAGGGGGATCCCTGGGTGGCGCAGCGGTTTAGTGCCTGCCTTTGGCCCAGGGTGCGATCCTGAAGACCCGGGATCGAATCCCACATCGGGCTCCCAGTGCATGGAGCCTGCTTCTCCCTCTGCCTCTGCCTCTGCCTCTGTGTGTGTGTGTGTGTGTGTGACTACATAAATAAATAAAAATTTTAAAAAATTAAGCAACAGGGGCACTGGGTGGCTCAGTCAGTTAAGCATCTGCCTTGGCTCAGGTCATGATCTCAGAGTCCTAGGATCAAGCCCTACATCTGGCTCCCTACTCAGCGGGGAGACTGCTTCTCCCCCTGCTTGTGCTCTCTCTCTCTCTCTCACTCTCTGTCAAATAAATAAATAAATAAATAAATAAATAAATAAATAAATAAATAAAACCTTTTAAAAAGTAAATTAAAAATTAAAAAAATAAGCAACAAAATAAACAATGTAGCTTTGGATTATAAAACAAAGTGTAAAATATATATAAACAGTGCCATACTTACATAAATTATTAATAAGTGAAGGCAAGAAGGGACACATCTTCCTGACAGAAGAATTCCAAATAATCTATATATGTTCTCTCCCCTGGTGCTTAATTCCCATCTCACCCCCTATCCCGGAGAGTGCGCTACACTTAGTGAGTTACGTCCAAAGGACAGAGTAGGGAATAGGCATAATAATAACTCGTTAGTGAAGAAACCTGGCAAACACTACCAAATTTTGAACAAAATAATAAAGGTTAACGTTGGTAGTGACTTCATGTGAATATCATGTTAACATGGTAGGATGTTGGAAAAATGGTGCTTCAGTTTGTTGACATTGTTTTGAACCTGTCACTCCATTCTAATTATGAGAAAAACATAAAACAACCTCAGGGTAGGGGACATTCTCTAGGATATATAGTCAGTTCACCTCAAGGAATTTGATAAAAAACAAAAACAACAACACCTGAGAAAAACAAACCAGAGAGATTGCAGATACTTGACAACTAAATGCTGGTGGAACTGAATAAAGTCTGGACGTTAGATAAGAAATAAAGAGTCGGGGCACCTGGGTGGCTCAGTGGTTGAGTGTCTGCCTTTGGCCCAGATTGTGATCTCAGGTCCTGGGATTGAGTCCCTCCCTCATCAGGCTCCCTGGAAGGAACCTACTTCTCCCTCTGCCTGTGTCTCTGCCTCTCTCTCTGTGTCTCATGAATAAATAAATAAAATCTTAAAAAAAAAAAAAGGAAGTGAACAGTCATGTGCCAGTATCAGTACCTCAGTTTTGACAAATGTACTATAAAAGTTAAGATGTTAACCAGTGGAGAAATTGGCCATGAGAGTTCACAGGAGTATGATCTTTGCAACTTTCCCACAACTCTAAAATTATTCCAAAATAAAACATGCATTATAAAAGTAAAAGTATGCTGAATACTGTTAACACATATTTTGATAAATTTATGAAACTGTTCTTTTTGACTACAGAGATGCTTCTATCAAGGGTAATTGTGTTTGGAGCAAAATACATGGAAAATACATTAATACATTCTTCTGCATGATTTCTTCGTTTTCTAGCACTCCATAAAAAAGTAGAGAATTTCTTCTATCCCACCCCCTTATTGCGGTTCCTTATTTCACAATACATATCTGAAATTAGTGGAAAGACACAAAGGAAGCATTGGCATTTCTACTTTCATAAACACTAACAGATGCAAAATCAGGAGGTCTTCCTAGCTACAGCCAGTGGATTTACTTCTCAGCATGGTTTTATTTGAATAATAGTGGCAAATTACCCTACTAAGCACCTTTGACTTTTCAGAAGAAAACTACCATTAAATAATAACTTATACTAAAATAGTAATAGTTCTATTCATAATGATGTCAACTATCCATAATAACCACATTTTTTTTCAATCACTGTGGAAATCACCTTAGATTATGTGTTGGGGCACCTGGGTGGCTCAGTGGCTGAGTGTCTGCCTTTGGCTCAGGTCGTAATCCCAGGGTCCTTGGATTGAGTCCCTCATCAGGGTCCCCAGAGGAAGCCTGCTTCTCACTCTGCTTATGCCTGTGTCTCTCATGAATAAATAAATAAAATCTTTTTTTTTTAATTTATTTTTTATTGGTGTTCAATTTACTAACATACAGAATAACCCCCAGTGCCCGTCACCCATTCACTCCCACCCCCCAAAATCTTTTTTTTAAAGAAAGATAAATAATAAACTCTGGTGTATTTACTATGAAGTTAACGAAGCTTAAGCTTCAAGGCCCTTCTTTGGACTCCTACATTTTGTTTTGATTCTTTTTTCTAGTTGTAAAGAAATTTTAATTTGCCTACTTAACTTTGTTTCATTACTTTTTATTCTTTTTCTTAAAGAAGTTCTCCCCAAGTTGTATAAGCATCAGGTCCCACAAAGCCTGGATTCACTTCTGGTTTTAAACGTAAACATCAGAAAAAAAAAAAAAAAAAAAAAAACGAACAACAAAAACAAAAAACAAAAAAACTAAAAACCACAAAGCACAGCATATGTACAGACAGCAAAAACAATAGACAAATAAGATGGTCATAAAATCTCTAATGAGACTGTTTGAAAACCATATAAATAAAATAATCATATATTTTGGAACAGAATAAGATGAAAATAGCTTGATTTTAAAAACTATAAATGAAAAAAAATAAAAATAAATAAAAACTATAAATGGACTGACTCACTTAATAAGATGAAAAGACTCCCATTTGGATCACTATAAATATTCATCTATATAGGGTGTCCTAAAGAATCTCCTTAAACAGACTCAGAGAGATTGAAAATAATGAATGGGAAATGTGTAGCAGACACAGGAAACCCAAAAATAAATCAGGAGCCGCAATCTTAGACAAAGTAAACTTCAAAGGAAAAAGCACTAAACAACATTATGTTTCACTATTCGTTATATAATGAATAAGGGTGAAATCCACATGACCATCTGATAGATGTGTATCTCTGCTGCGGCACTGGATGGGGCAAAAGTAATATTTCCTAAATATGATAAACGTAGGCCCTCATCAACTATACTACCTGAATAGGTATGGGATCCCTCAACTTGAGAAATAAAAGTTCCAGTTTGTTAGTATCTTTCAGTAACAGCAGGGGCTGCTTTAATTTTTCTCTGGGGAATCCTTAACCTAGTAGCATGGGGATTTTTAAGATTAAAGTCAGCAACTGGATTTAATGCCCAATATACCAAGAAACAAATTACCATGATTGGGAAATCATAGAAGCAACAGGAAAATCATTTAACCTATCAGATACTGAATTAAGCAAGAAAATACGAAATAAATATTTATAAAATATCTCAGGCAATATAACTGATAGAGAAAAAGGTAAAATATGAAGAGACTATAACTGGTAAAATGTCTGATTAGTTATGGAGAACCAGAAATGGTTTGCCATGGATAGAATAAACATTATTATGCTGATAATAAGTATAGGATGCTTCTAGCCATTAGGAAATTTTCAAAACACAAAATGAAGAAGAAATCCAACTGAAGGACTCTCTAAACTAGACTTTGTATGTCAAAACCAAATCTTTCCCCTCCATTCCCACTGGACAAAATTGTACTTCTATTGCTTTTCTTCTAAGAGGAGCTGGTAATCACCTATCCAGGAAAATTGCCCTTTGGAACTGCAATCTAAATACTAGCCTTTGGTTACTCTTGCCAAATTCAACTCAAAATTGTGTAAAGGTCATTTTAACATTACCTATGAGACTAATAATGATCGATGTGGACACCCTTGGCTATCATCACAGCTACTATGGCCTGGAGACACATTTTCAAGTTTAAAAAAAATGGCTTATGAGTGTGTTATCTGTCCAACAATTACATCTGTTAGCAATGTACTGTATAAACTTTACAGTTAGTGAAAAACTTTAATATAAGCTTTTGTAAACTGAGATTACATGGCAAAGGAAAATAACATTTTAATGTTGTCTTCTGGGCCTCTTTCCTTTTATTTCTCTGAGTCAGCAGCATGTGCAGGCTCTGTCTTTGAGTGGTTAGCCAGACTCTGCCAACGTTTCACCCAATGTGAAATTCTTATTTAACAAAGAATCTAAGTCCTTTGGGAAAAAAAAAAATATTGGCTCATGTTTACAGACTTACAAGTGACAAAAAAAAATTGCGCAAATGGAAAACCTTTAATTTTAAAAATACAATCAATGCAAACCACAACTCTTTCATAGAGTCTTTGAGAAAATCCTCGCTTCTCCAGGAGCATGGTTAATTAATTGGCCATAGCTGAATACTGAATAATACTCCCCCAAAGTAGCTGTGCAACTACATCTTGAAACCCCAAGAGTTCAGATTGGCCTTTTTGAAAGACCTAACCCATCTAATAAAGGCTGGTACTTCACAATTTTCTCTCATCTCCTATTCTAGAAGCCTAATGGCCAGATGTTCTGGCTTCTGGTCTCCGGCAGTTATAGCTTGAGCATTTGACCTAGTATGAGATTTATAATCTTGACAGCACAACTGGAGGTTACCTGTACCATTGAGAATGCAGTGGCTGTGACCTCAGAAGTTCTCAGAAAGCCACGTCCAGGGCTGCAGTGCTGGGGGCCATTCCAACCAGACTGCTCTGGGGATGAGAGCCTCATTGGTTTCCTGCTGTCTCTCTCTCCTTGCTTTGGCTTGTTTACCTGTCATCCCATCTGCTGTGCAAGCTAGCAGACAGCCTTCTAGTATGTTTCTGTCTGCTCAGACTAAAGACAGTTTCTGTCTCTTGCAGTCAAGACACCTAACGTCCATAACATTTCATCTAAAAAGTAAAGTATCAGATACGAATAATGCATATCTGTTTTTAGCCATCTGTTCCATGTAATGCAGGTGAATCTCTGGGTGTACCACCATTTCCTCCTATCTCATCTCTCCTGGATTTCTCATTTCTGACTTTGTATATAAATAAGGAGACTGCAAAATTAAATTTGTCTACCATATGCTTAGCTTCTCTTTCTCATTGTTGTGAAGTATATATACGTAGTTCAAGAGATTAGGGCAAAAGCCAGAAGATAGCTCTTATTAGGCTTACCTCCACTCAAGTCTCCTGTGAATGCACTTCTCGGGGGCAAAATAAAAAATATTCAAATTGTTTCACTCTGAAATCATCTGTTGTAAGAAATTGCAGGCTCTGGTAGATTTAACTCCCAAAGGAAAATATGAAGTGCAGACACAATGGAAAAATATTTTAAATGATGGAAAAAGTTGTATACAGTAAGGGGCAGTAAGTAAACTTTAATATATTTCAGTTAAGATTTAGTGCTTTTTATTTATTTTTTTAAGATTTTATTTATTTATTCATGAGAGATACAGAGAGAGGGAGGCAGAGACACAGGGAAAGGGAGAAGCAGGCTCCATGCAGGGAGCCCGATGTGGGACTCAATCCTGGGTCTCCAGGATCATGCCCTGGGCTGAAGGTAGGCACTAAACCGCTGAGCCACCCAGGGATCACGATTTAGTGCTTTTTTAAAAAAGATGTTTACATCAGGAACTGTTTCAAGTGATTCGTATCAGGGTTTTTTTAACCTCAGCTGCATTGGCGTGTTGGGTGGGATAATTTGTTGAGAGCCACCGTCCTGTGAATTGTATGCAGTATAGCAACATCCTTGGCACCTATCTACAAGATGCTGGCTGCACCCTTCCCCCCATTTATGACAAACAAATGCTTCTAGATATGGTCAATGTCACCTGGGCAGAGGGCAGGGGAATCACACCTGTTTGAGAACCACTGCTTTAGCTAAATTTCTTATCATCCTCAAAGCAAATGCTTAAGACAGGAATTATCATTACCTCCTTTCTGCAGATGGGAAAAAGGAAGTGCAATGTTTGGTGAGTTTACCACACGAACAGCTAATGAGGAGGGCTGGGTTCAAACCTCCTCAGTCTGACTCCACAATTTTTGTTCACATTATTTTTCAGTTGTACCTAAAGTAGTTGGGGTTAGTTGAGTTCAAGGATTAGTTGAATTCAAGGGTTAGTTGAATTCAAAGATTTATTGAAGTCATCTATATATGCAATTCAGGAAAAAATTATACATTCTACTAGTCTCTTCTGATTTTTTTATTATTTTATTTTATTTTATTTTATTTATTTTATTTTATTTTATTTATTTTATTTCATTTTATTTTTGTAGAACTCCCCTTAGGTATTCAATGCCAGGGAGATTCATAATACTTAAATTCACATTTAAGCAATCACTCCTGGACTTTAGTTACACTTTTAAAAAAGCCTTGGTAAAGGGACGCCTGCGTGGCTTAGTGGCTGAGCATCTGCTTTTGGCTCAGGGAAGATCTTTGGTCTGGAATCTAGTATTGCATTGGGCTCCTGGCTTCTTGTCTCTGGCCTGCTTCTCCCTCTGCCTGTGTCTCTGACTCTCTTTCTCTCTGTGTCTCTCATGAGTAAATAAATAAAATCTTTAAAAAATAAATTAAAAAGCCTTGGTAAAAAAAAAAAAAAAGATGTGGAGATGTGACTATGAAAAGTCAACATTGGTATATTATATCAACATTGGTATATTATAAAGTGAAATTACTAGCAACATAGACAATTTCAACTCCCTCCTTTAAACATATTGTAGAACTGAGCTGTGAGTGGACTTGGGCCCATCACTGTATGGACTCACCTCATGTTCAAGACCACACTTCTCCGGTAGAACTGAAACAGCAACTCAGGTTGTTGACTCAAAGCTCTCGAAACTGGAACACCTTCAGAGTTCATGTGGAGGAGCTTATGTGAGTCCATGTTGTTTCAGTCTATTTTTCTAAATTTCAAAGCTTTTTTTTTCTTTCTGTGAGAGCATGCAGCACCAGTAAAAGAAGGGAAGAAAAGAGGAATGTGGAAAGAAAAAGAATAAAAGGACAAGAACTAAAATTTTAACCTAAAAGCAATCCCCACAGAACCAGTTTTTAAATTTATAATTTTAATTTAAATATAAAATTTGAAATGAAAATTAAATTTTAAACATCATCCATAACTTGAGCTGGCAAAGTAATTGGATACATTCTGCCAAGAACTCTACTTGTAGTAAACAAATAAATCTACAAAATGTCATTTTTTTCTTTCCAGACTCACAAAAATTTTATACTTGGTACCTTAACATATTGAGACATATACTTTGCAAACCTACTGTGTATATCTTTGTAGCTTTCTAACTTGGCTAGAACGCAAGGAGCAGGTGGGAGGGAGATTGAACAGTTTTTGCAAATTTAGGAGAAATGGTTCATTGGAGAAGGACATTCCAGACAGCACACTAAGGCTAATAGAACTCAGTGCTTATGGATTTAAGGCAGGCCATAATTGAGTCTTTATTTGCCCTTTCAAGGACTCAGGCAAAGCTTTATTCCCTTAGCATAGTACATACAAGGTGACATTTTTCAGCAGTCTGACTTTTCAATTATGGATCTTTTGGAAAGCTAATGATGTCTGTATTGTTAATACTGCCAACATTGTGTCAGTACATCAGAACCTGTGATATTAAATATGCTGATGTAAAAATATATGTTATTTCTGCTCAGCCGTGTGCAAACAATCTGGCTGAAGTGCTAGAATTATAGGGAAATCCTCTCCGGAGATAAAAGTAGAATGAAATTCTGTTGAGAGCGGTTCTCCTCTTTCAAGTAGTTTCTTGAAGTATTAAGGTCAAAATTTTAGAAATTAATTACATGGAGTCTCTCACTCAAGATTTCTGGGTAAAGTTATAATATTCTTACTGTATTATTCTTACTTTGGAGGGTGGAGAGGGCATTGCTAGACATCACTTAGACATCATTTAGAATTTTAAAAAATCTATATGAATTATTATTGAATAAAATGATTGATGTTGTTTAAAGTTTCAAAAGGGTGACAATATTAATTCTTAAGCAGCATGATCTAAGGATCCAAGACTGAATATTTTCTATCACATAATTATTATAACAAAGTTAGGATCATATTCTTAATGTTTATCCTTCACAATAAACACTCACTAATTGGTTATGAGCATTGGCCATTGTTTAGTGTGATGGTTTCCAGATGTTTAAATGCAGTGACAGCTTATTGATAAAATGAATTATAGCAACCAAAGTAACAAACTAGAAGCACATTCTCCTCAAAAGGAAAAGGAATACTAAAAGTGATACTTAATCACATATTTAAGACATCACCCTTCCAGATTTTCTAATATTTTTATTACTTAGTTCCAAATCTCTTGCCTAATATATCTCCATTAGGCAATAAATTCCAATAATGACATTATTTCTCATGTATAAAAACGTCTGTCTGATATTTTCAGAGAATAAACCTTATTTGGCATGAAATGAAAGTGCATGCTACACTTTAAAAAAATTTCACTTGCTGGTAATGACCAAATGGAACAAAGTATTTGGCATAGAAGGGAAATTATCTAATGATAACAAAAAACAATGGGGAAGAAAATGTTTTTATTATAAAGGAAACTTAAGAAATAGCATATCCTTTTTGTTTTTAATCTCTCATCTTAGAATAGGAGTGTAATATTAATTTAGAAATAGTCAAGAAATGTGCGTAGCAATAAATAATCGTCCTACAGACCATCACCAGAATATAATTAGAATATACCCTTAGGGTGCAACTAGGTGGCTCAGTCAGTTAAGCATCTGACTCTTGATTTCAGCTGAGGTCATGATCTCAGGGTCATGAGATCAAGCCCTGGGACAACTCCATGCTGGACCTGGAGCCTGCTTAAGATTTTCTCTCTCTCCCTCCGCCCCTAACTCCACCCCCACCTCTCTTTCTCTTTCTCTCAAAACACACACACACACACACACACACAAACACACATATTTAGATGCTATTACTTAATGAAATTTTTATAATGTTTCAGTAAGTAGCTTCTCATATTACAAGACAGAAATACTTCATATTGCTTTTCATCTTATATAAATTGCTATGATGAGTACCCTATATAGAACTTCCACATGATATTAATAAATATTAATACTTATAAAATAATAAAATAAATATAAGCAGGGATTAGGAAAGTTTATCTCTCTCTAGAGGTCAAACTTGTGGGGTTTGTATTTTTTTATCCCATTTTGCTTGTATTTCCAGTGGAAAAATACTAGTATGAAAAGCTTTTTCCAGAAAGTCTTCTTATTATTATGAAATACTTTGAAAGATAATACTCATCTTAAATTTTACTATGTAATGGTTAAATGTTTGTCTTTAATTTTAAATGGGTCCCATTCTTCACTTTGCCACCATCGTCAAACACATTTCCACGTTTACCTCTCCACTATACAAGTGTGTTGCCTCTGTGATTCATTAATATTTCAAGCTCAATCCCATATCCCCAAAATTCTGATGTTTCCTATTACCTTTTCCCCACCCCCATGACCTTCAGGTTGGGACAGATGCCTCTTCTCTGTGATCCCATAAGACTTCTGTGAATCTCCTAACATCGTTTTCTTTGTTTGTTTGTTTTTCTTGTTCTCTCTTCTCCACTGGGCTGTTACTCTGCTGAAGAAAAAACTTTCTGAACTTTCATATCTCATTTGTTGTATTCCTGAGGTCAAACACAGTGTCTGTGATAAAAACATTTAATAAATTTCTGAAATTTTGACATTTTCCAATTATTAATCCATGTCTATAAGGAACAAATAAATGGATTATTTTGTATTGTAGTTATTTTAGTTAACTTATAGACTCGACAAGATTAACAATGTATTGGCTTTTATAATCAAGTGGAAATTTAGATTCCATAGAACTAACTCAACAGTCAACTAGGCAAATGTCTATTGTTTTGTATAACTGGAAACAGGGTCTTAATTATACCTATGTTTTGCCCAGTTAGTAGCATAGATAATACTGCAGTATCAAAAGGCAATTCAAAAAACAAACAAACAAACAAACAAAAGGCAATTCAACCAAAAAGACCCTATAATTAAATGTAATTAATGTAACAAATGTAACAAAGAAACTTTTAATAAAGTTATAAAATCAAATAGATGTATTTTTAATAGATGTTTTTGTATTAAAATATTGGAATTATCCTGGCTGCCCTTTGACTGATTTGTAGTTTTTTTTATTTTATAGTCTATTACTTTAAGTTTTCAAGGTTATGTAGTTCCTTAAAGAGTTGATTCTCCTAGGTCTGTGAGGCATACAGAAGCATTTGTAGAGTTTCTTTTTTATCAACACTGATTAAATGTTCACTGATGCCAATGACTGTTTACCCATTCTCCACTTTAACCTTTGTTTTCCTTTTTAATGAATGTTGAATAAAGAAGCTCTTAATTCCCCCCCATGCATTATACAGGTGGTATTATCATTTTATAGGCATTTTATCACTCATAAATACATATTGATGGATTACTATTAAAGTTGCTAACAAAGTATCTATCCTCCTTTGCAGATGGTAGAATTATAGAAACAATACTTAAGGAAAATAATCTCCTTAGAGAAATAAAATACCCACCATCATCAAATGAAACACACACACATCAACCAAATTTCTTTTCTAAGTGTTTTTTTAAGGAGCATTTTCCTGTTAATACAGGAATGAGAATGAGAACACGGCCCTATACACAGAATCCTTTAGAGTGCAAGCAATTGGATATGTTTCTGGATGGAAAAAGTATTTTAGGCATTAACATGTATAAATTAAGTTATAAGAAATAACTCATTCAGTGTTTACACAACACTTCAGCAAGCTATAGTAACAGAATCATATAAACCCATTGTACAAATGTGGAAAAATATTTAACAGTTTATACTTGGCTTCTCTCTGAATGCATTATCAAACTTTTCCTTAAAAGAAAAAATCAACACTATACCTTTCATTCTGATGCATGCTATAGTCTTTAAATAGATATTCCTTTTCTACATTCCACTTTTAAGCAATTGACAGTTTACAGTTTTCAAGAGCTTGTGTTTTAAGAAAATTCTAAGTAAAATAAACATTTAAAGGTGGCTTTTACACATGTGAAAATATGTAGGTGAGAATCGATTACATTCCTTTAAAAAGTGGTGAATCTAGCAAAAAATGCCTTTTCTCTATTTTATTTTTATTTTATTCTTATTTTTATCTCATTTTTACTTCTGAAAAATAAAGTTCTCCCAAAGATGATTTTGATTGTCATACTTTCATGAAAAATAACTTCTGTGGATTATATTTTATAATTTTCTTTATTCAAATAGTAATAATTTTGCCCTTGAATCTTACACATTTACAATGAGGACAAGATTTTCTTCTGGGAGATCTTCACATGTAATTATCAGTTATTTTTTGCCTTAATTCATTAAGTTGCATTAAATAATGAAATAAACTAAATTTCGTGTCTATTTTAAACTAAAAGTTTCCATAATATATATTTAAAATTTCAACGTGAGAAACTTCATAAATATGAAATTATATTGATCTTTTTCTGACCCAACAAAAAAATGAAATGCTGATCAGTCATTCTCAGCCTTGACTTTTTATTAGAAACACCTGGGAGCTGGGTGAAACTCCTCACGTTCTGGCTGCACCTCAGATTAATTGCATGAATTTGAAGTGTGGGAACTTGGCAACAATATTTTTAAGAATTCCTAGAAGTTTCCAATGTGCAACGAAGATTAAGAACCACTACCCGAAACAAGTGTTCTCTCTCTTTTTTTTTTTTCACATTAAAATTATCTATGGAGCTTTCAAAACTTCTTTTAAAAAATCCAAAACCATACTCCCTACCAATCAAATCAGGTACAGTGAGACTGTGAAATCAACATTTTTAAAGTGTGCCAGACAATTCCAATGGAGAGCCAAGTTCAAGAACTAGTGCTTTATACTAAAAATCAGTTGAGATATATTGAAGTTTGAGAACTAGTGCTTTAGACTGGATTTTAGATGTATTCATACTTTGTGTGAGTGTGGTGTTTGGTTTTATGAGGTAGGGAGGTGGTTGGAAAGATGTCAGGAAGGGAAAGAATACCATTGCGATTTTAACAAATGCTATTTTATAGATTCTGTATAAAAGCAATTTACAGCTTAACTTCTATTGAATGTGAAACATGTGTAACAGAGACTCTGGCATGAAAACAAAGTAAAAGTGTCTAATGAAGATCTGGAAGGTTTCTCTCAAAATCAGAAGAGTGTATGTGAACCATTATGTAATCCAACCTTTATATCTTTCACAGATAAAATATACCATAAAAGGGACAAGCAAATACTAAATCAACTGTTACTGAAAATTTATTTTCTTTCCTTATACATTGTACCCTTTGTTGAAAACCATTAAATGATAGTTTATTTCTTTATACGCTTAGGTTGTATAAGATGTGCCATTTTCAAGAACTGTTCTAACCTTTTAGTCTGAATTGAGCTTGGATTCCTCCAAGTTGTATTACCATATAGATTAAGTTTCAATCCAAGTTTTAAAATTTACAGTTATGCTTTTCAACAAGAATTCCAAAGAAAAGTAACAGTCAGGTCAATTTCTTAAAATGTGCTACGATAAAAAGCCAAAATAATCATTAACTTTTCGCCCATAATCATTATGTTTGTCCCTATGGATGTCCAAATAATATTTGATAGTTATATGTGTAGTTCACAGTCCACTGTGATAATATAGGTCAATAGGACCAATATTTCTTTTGTGTAATTCTTTCTATAGCAAGTAAACTGCCAAACAGTACAATGTGAGAGATTTATAAATTCTAAAATATGGAACAAATTAAATATTTAAGTTTTTTTATTCCTGTGAATAAAAATTATGAAATTATATTTTAAAATTTGGAACAAAAGTAAGAGTTTTACTAAATAGAGCCTTCATGTTCTTAAACTCCTATTTCTACATGTGTCATCAAAATTACCATCTAGCTGTCAAAGGGTGTTATAATTATCTAAGTGCAGATACCCTCTACAGGGCTCCTATATCACATCCTCCCCCCTCACACACACACACACACCCCGCACACCATATAAAAATTTTTTAGTAATTCCTCTACCAGCTTTTGAAATTATGGGAGTAATTATATTCCTACCCCTGATTTTAACCGTATTTCAGTGATCAAACATTGTACAAACAGGATTAAAACACATCCATGTTTTAATCAAGATCATTTTCCCTGCTGGAGCTATCACTTGTATCAAGGGCAAATGTATGAGCTCAGTTTGAAAATGACTCAGGAGGCTAGAATAACTGTGGCAAAGCATTTAACCAAGATTCTACCTGATCAGCCAAAAACAACTTGTGTCCTCGACTCCTTATGGTGATTTACTCACACACTTGTTCAGGTTGAACTAGTTTTCTGAAGATAATTGTCTATACTTTCTGAAGCCCTATTGAGCATGTGACTCAATGTGTTGAGAGGATTTCTCGGTGTTAGGAACACTATTTTTTTCATGTCAGTGTAAACCCTTACTTTAAATCTGTCTGGTCTGCTGTGAAGCCCTCCCTGAATCTTTGTCTCAACTGTGGAGCATACTGACTATAAATGATTAAAACATAATGCTTGTGGAACACTGTGTATCAGATATTTGAGCTACTGGCTCAACCAATCCTAAATTTAACCTCTCTGCTTCCCAATCTTTGAAAAGAGAAAAATTATCAGAGATGAAACTATATTGTGCTGAATCTATACTTTAGGAATTAGCCTGACTCAATCCGTGCATTTTAGAAGTATTTTATCAGTAGATAGAACATGAGTGTTGAGATTACCCAGACATGAATATAAGCTTCATCACTTACCAGCTCTCACACAATGGGCAAATTTTGTAATTTCTTTAGTCTCCTCATTATAAAAATGGAATTAAATAAAACTACCCAAGTGTTTGTAGAAGCAATTTAGAGGGATATAATTTGTGATATACCTAACACAGCAAGTTGCATAGATTAGGTACCAAAATAATATCAGCTTTCCTCGTTTATACGTGTAAGGAGAGAGAAGTCTGGGTTCTGAGAGTAGGCTTACTTGAAGAGTAACGAAAAAAATAATAATATTGGTGTATAAAAATAAAAACCATGTAAAACTAAAATATTTTTTATCCTTTCTTTATAATTGCATTTACTTTCCTTCTTTGGCCCATTTTCTAGTTTTTCTCACTCCTGTCAAAGATTGTATGCTCTTCTGTTAAGCCTAACAATTTCACATACATAAATATCTACTCTGGCTACCATGCGTGAAGATATTTTAAGGCAAATGTATGAGTTTTAGATCAAAATATACACATAATTGTGGATATTTTGGCCTCTATGTATTTTTAGATCTAGTAGTAACAACAAAAATGTGATGAATTAAGAAAATTAGGAACTACCGTGCCAGTACTAACTGATCTAAAAGCATCTGTTATTGATGCTTCTGATGTGGCTCTATAAACACATCACCAAACTGTTTCAAAACAGAAATACCTATGGCATGGCGACACAAGAAGGAGTAAAAAAAATAAATAAATATCAATGTAACCCATTATGAAACTCTATTGGGGATGTTTCAAGATAACTATTATTTTATTTACTTGACTAATAAAAACAATATTCATTTTTAGGAAAATCTGACTCAAGAATATCATTATACGGATGCCTGGGTGGCTCAGTGGTTGAACTCCTACCTGCCTTCAGCTCAGGGCATGATCCCGGAGTCCCTGTGTAGAGACTGCTTCTCTCTCTGCCTATGTCTCTGCCTCTCTTTCTGTGTCTCTTATAAATGAATAAATAAAATCTTTAAAAAAGAATATAATTATATTTATCTTGGTTTTGGAAGAAAGTTTATTGAAATGGAACATTTGGCCATCTTTTCTCTTTATGTCATGTTTATATTGTTCTCTGTATAAAGACTTAGGGCCACTCTTTACCACAAGCCTTTGAAGATTTGAATTAGTACTAATTGTTCAGCTTTATTACCTATAGAAATATTTTGTGACACCATGTTCTATACACCAGTCATGACTGTAATACTCTGTGATCTCAATTTTTGGACATCTGTTCTTTTCATTCTCTTTATTTTTGAAATCAGCCTTTAAATGGTCAGTGTGCTTCATTGTGATCATGAGAAAAACATCAGATAAATCCCAGTTGAGGGACATTTATAAAATACCTGGCCAGTCCCCCTCAAAATGATGAAGGACATCAAAAGAAAAAAAAAAGTCTGACAAACTGTCACAGTCCAGTTGATTGGCTACTTTTGTAATGTGGTATCCTGGATGGGATCCTGGAACATAAAAAGAAGATTAGGTTAAAAAAACAATATAATGTGGATGTTAGTCAAGAATAATATATTGATACTCCTTAATTGATTGTAACAAATGTGCCATACTAATAAAATTATTAGTAGTAGGATAAACTGAATGAGGAATATATGGGAACTCTCTGTACTGTTCTTATAATTTTTCTATAAATCTATAACCAATCTAAAATAAAATTTTAATTTAAAAAATTCTTTCTGTAATTCACGTTGGGTATTTGATGCCAATTTGAAATCTTTATAATATGTTCAAATTCAAAGCAACAGTTGTTATTCATTATGCAGCATAGAAATTTTCCTTGCCCTTGACATGTACTATCTTCTGCAGATAATATGTATAAGCAAGAAATATCTAAAAGAATAACCCAAGGGCAATGTAAAATTAGGGGATAAAATGAGATAATACCAAAAAATAAAAAAATAAAAAGAACTCTTAGCACTGAGAGGTAAACATTCAAGAAAGTGAGCAGTGTCAGAAAGTATTTCAGGGAGGGAGACTGGCACTGTCCCAGAGAACTTTTTGTGATGATGGAAATGATCCTGTGTGCTATATAACCTGCAGCCTCTAGCCATGCTTGCTGTCAAGCACCTGAAATGTGGCTAGTGTGACTGAAGGACTAAATGTTTTATTTTATTCCATTTAAATTAGTCATTGTGTAGTTAGCACATAAACTGAACACAGAAGCCTAAGTAAAAGTTGTGTGGAATCTCATTTCCGTGCAGGGACAATAGTGAAATGAAAGACACTCCATGTGTGCAACAGTGAGCAGATCTTTGAGCTACGAACGAATCTTAAATCCTACTCACCTCTGTTACTTATTTGAACCAACTCCTTTTCTGTGTAACCAGTTCTAGTTGGGATTTCTATTTTCTATTGCAGCCAAAATCACCCATGAGAATTTAATCCATAAGAATTCAATGAGAAATATCCATGAAGTACCAGTCATTCCCAAGGAGACCCCAGATGCTCCGAAAATGACAGCTTCTTCCCCTGCCCTTCTCTTGAACCATGTCACCTGCACCTTATCCCCTGCCCTAGCATGTTCCCTCTTGACCCATACCACTCACTTGAATTCTTCTCACCCTTCTTTCCCCAACTCAGCTTGCATCTTTCACAAAACTCATCAGCACATGAGAAAGTGCCTCCTATGAGCTGACACCAGCCCTGAATGCCCTACCACTAAAGGCATTTCAAGCTGTCACTAGCAAGTCATTTGGAGTCCTTGCCTGAGAAGAGCTGAGCTGGGGTTGGAGATGAACTTCTGTTCACTTTCTGGACTTGAACCAGGAAGAGAGAGTCCTGAAGCTGCTTCTGGCCATGTCTCCTGTTATGTAGAACACTGAGAGAATGAGACTTACCCATGGAGGAGAAAAGGCGAAGGAAGGAGTGACAGCATTCAAGATGCAGGTTCTAAATATAAACAGATTTTAACAGATTTTCCCACATCTGCCCTAGTCCTTTCAGCCATTCCTTTAATCCCCTCAACCTCTCCTACATTTCCAATAAGCCTTCTTTTATCTTAGGTAATTTGACATTAGATTTCTGTCACTTGCAGAAAACATACACAAAACCTCACATGTGCATATTCAAATATATGTTTGTACACATTTAAATAAGTTACAAGTAAGAATTATTCTATGATACTCAGATGTGACTTGCCAAGATTAATGAAAATTCAAGCCTTAATTATTTTCAGGACTTTCCCTAATACTGTGGGATCACAGGAGAATCCTGTGACATACCCAGGAAAATGAAGGAGGGTGTATGAATTTATCTTACTATGCCTGCTATTCCCAGGGTAGATTGTCCAGGTCTGTATAGTCCACATGGAAAGCTGGGGCAGCTGCTCTTGTGGGCCACAGTTAGTCCCTGAGCCTCTATGACCTCAGAGGTACTAAATGGAACTAGAGTCCCGGTCTTTATCCTCATAGGATATTGTACTAGCCCTTTTCTCAATCTTGGGACATCCCTCTCTGATATACAGCTTGTATATATAACAAAAATGGCATTAAACTATTACATGCTTTTTTAAAAGATTGTATTTATTTATTCATAAGAGACACAGCTAGAGAGGCAGAGACATAGGCAGAGGGAGAGGCAAGCTCCCTGAGGGGAGCCTGATGTGGGACTCCATCCTAGGACCCCACGATCATGACCTGAGCCAAAGGCAGATACCCAACCACTGAGCCACCCAGGTGCCCCTAAACTATTACATGCTTAATTAACTTAGACTCAGTAAGGAAAAAATGAGGGAAGCTTTCCAAGATGGAATAATGCTTGATCTCCAACTTAAAGGAGTAATCGGGAGTACTGGCTTTAAAGAGGACCCAGTTTCATCAGTGACACTTGTATGACTTTGAGCAAATTCCTTGATTCTTTTTTTTTTAAGATTTTATTTATTTATTGATGAGAGACACACACACACACACACACACACAGAGAGAGAGAGAGAGAGAGAGGCAGAGACACAGGCAGAGGGAGGAGCAGGCTCCATGCAGGGAGCCCGACGTGGGACTCGATCCAGGGTCTCCAGGATCACACTCCGGGCTGCAGGCGGTGCTAAACCACTTTTTTAAAAAGTAGATTCTTTACACTTAAAAAATGGAGAGATTAATAGAATTATGAGAAGACCACAGGAGATAAAAACCTTTAAAATATATAAGTATAGTGGAATGTAAACTTTCTAAGACAGGGGTTTTTGTCTTTTTTTTTTTGTTTACTACTTTATCTCTAGTGGAATACTAGAGGATACTAGTGGAATACTAGAGGATATCTCTAGTGGATACTTCCAGCACATAAATATCTGATAAATAAGTAAATGAATCAATCCAACTGTCATTAAGTACTTTAGGAAGCAGAATTGCATGGGCAAAGCAGTAAGTTCAATAGGTTGTTGCATTATTCAACATGTTTTACAAAGAGAATGAGGACGGCTGATTAACCCTATAAGTATGTTAAATGAAAATGTGTTAAGAGCCTCAATTATAACATATATTTTATACACCATGATGCCAGGTGTCACAGAATCAAAGGTAAAGGAAAACATTTCCTGCTTTTTGGAGAATCTGTGATCCAGTGGATAGACATGTATATTTTAAAAGATGATTAAAATACCTTGTGATAAATTTTACAATAAAGGTTTGGTCAGCATTCTAGAGAATATAATTGGGCTTCATCCTGAAAGTTGGGTAGATGTTATACATATGACTAAAGGTAAACTAGAAAAAACAAGCACATGCTTCCCTCTTCCTATGAGCTTAATATACAAGTTTAATCTTCTCCTTAAAAACTTTCTTTTAATTTTTTAAAAGATTTTATTTATGTATTCATGAGAGACAGAGAGAGGCAGAGACATAGGCAGGAAGAAGCAGGCTCCCTGTGGGGAGTCCCATGCAAGACTGATCCCCGGGGATCACGCCTTGAGCTAAAGGCAGATGCTCAGCCGCTGAGCTACTCAGGCATCCCAAAACCTTTCTTTTAATTTAAATCTAATCTTTAGAACAGATCATTGAGAGGAGCACACTTATAAAAGAAAAAACAAAAGGTATATTTGACCCATGAGGTAGAGAACTTGTTTTTTTTTTAAATGTCTCTGCTTTTCTGATCTGATTTTATGGCTGGTATTATGCATAGTACGTTGTGATGAATCCCATAAGGCTAAACTTTTTTTTCTATACCAATGCCTTGGCAGCCACAGTTCTTAGATTTGTGAGTTGGAGTTCTTTTGGCAAGGATATCACTTTTATCCTTCTTTACAACTCTTACCCACTTGAGTTAATAATGTGTAAAGAACAGGAGTTGGCTATATGGCAAGTGTTCCTCTACAGGTGCAAGCACTCAACAATCTGAGCTATAATCCAGAGAAAGATGAATCAGGTGAGGATAATTTCTACCATGTAGTTTTCCATCAACTACCCTAAAA
This sequence comes from Canis lupus baileyi, assembly GCF_048164855.1. NCBI lineage: Eukaryota > Metazoa > Chordata > Mammalia > Carnivora > Canidae > Canis > Canis lupus. Next base: position 17,440,484 of record NC_132867.1, read on the forward strand.
TTGCCTAGGACACCGAGCCCAAGAAGCAGGTTATAAAACTACTGAGTTATAAAACTCTTTCTTGCCATGAGAAACCATGTGAAATAATCTCAGGAAGCCTATATTCATATTTATATCATTGATCACCCAATGTTCAATCCTCACAGGTCATCCATCTTCCTCATCTGAACACTTACATCTAAACAGCATCCTCCTCCCCACTAACCTGACCCAATATTCCACCCTTCCCACATGCTGTAAACAATTTCTTATTAATTATCAAGAACATTCTCTATATACTCAGCATTTTCCTGAGCAATCACTTCACTTTCTAGCTCTAATAGAAAACTCTGTATTTCTGAGGTTACTGTTTTCCATGTGGATCTCTCAAGCAGAAAATGTTTTTCCTCTAGCACCCCACAAATGAGATTTCCTGGAGGTGGTGCACTTTTTGCTTCTCATTGCTGCCTTCACAATATTTATCTTTGTCCCACAATCTACCCACCTACTTTGAAGCACTTGACACCAGGTTTCATGATACACCAACTGTTATCCCTCTATGTGTAGTATTTTTCAAGTGCCTCACCCATTGAAGATTTAACTTCCAATCTGTTATAATTCTCGGAAATATCAAATTTCATATATGAAATTAATCTAACATCTAGAATGCTTAGTTTCCTGAACTCACTTTCAATAATATTTTTCCTAAAATTCATTTCAGCCACGCAATTCCGTGGTCATAGCCTGAAGCTTGGCATTAACTATGACAATATTTGTGGTTTCAGCCACCATTCTCTGACCACATATTTTTATCATTTTATCAATCTCTTACTCTCATAACCCATCCCAACAATTTTTTGAGCCCATTAGAACTGCCAATCCACCTACCATCTTACTACTTTTTCATTGTGCACTTTGTCATTTCTGTCCTCTTTGCCCAATTTAAGTCAATGGTCAATCACTTATGATTACTCTCCCACTTCCACCCTCAACTCCCTAGACATACTTTATTATATTAGTTGGACAAATCTCAACCAAGGTTAAATCCAACTTTCTGCCCTATTATACTTAGACTCAAAAGTGGAAGAAAATACAATTGTACTGATTGGGCTTTCTTTTAACTTACCTTACAATTCTATGGTGGTTCTTCTTTAGAGCCTAGAAATTATGCTTCTCTTACTTTTCCTATCTCTTAAATGAGTCATTCAAACTGTTTCCTTCTTCAAATCTCAGACACCTGCTTTTATTTCAACCGATAACTTCAGTTCTTGTTTCCTTGAGGATGGAAGCAACCAGTAAAGAACTCTTTCATTTCTCTATCACCAAATCTAGCAAACTCCCCATCCCTGTGCACTCTTGTCTCCCTAGTGCATGAACACCCTGCTCCTATGTGAGGTGAGTCCCTCCATTTGTGCATCTGACTCTACTCCCTCTTTCTTATACAAGGACTTTAATCTTAATCATTATTTACCTTCCCTAAAGCATGTATTTTCTCTTTGTATTATATCTTTATAAGTTCAAAATTTTTACATTATATATAAATTTTACATCATAAATATATATAAAGATAGTATAGCATTGCATTAATGATCATTGGAACCAGACAGGACAGACTGGATAAAGTTCTTAAATTTGCTGCTTATTAACTGGGTATCCTTTGTAAAAATTGTTTCATCCTCTCTAAATTTCCTAACCTATAAATGAAGAAAATAGTTTTATCTACCTTCCTAATAGGCTTGTTGAGATTATTAAGTGATTTAATACTTGTAAAACTCTTGCATCAGTGCCTGACATCTAGCAAGCATCTAAGGATGCCAGCTATCCAATTTCCAAAACAAAAGCAAAAAATAAAACCTTCTTGGTGCAAAATGCCCCTCCAGCTACCCGATTTTCTTATCAGACTTATATAAAATGTCCTAGTTTTCCCAACTTTTTATAAAATCAGATTCTAACATTCTTCCCCGACTCACCCCATGCCACTGGAGTCCATCTTGCTGTTCCCACAAGGACTCCACTCTTGCTTTTCCTTCCTTGGAACATTTTCCAGCAGACTATCACATGGTTTCCTCCTTCACATCTTTCAGGTATTTGCTCAAAAATCTTCTCAGGGAAGCCTCCTCAGACTACCCTTGCTAAAATACAGTACCTACATGCCTCATTATCTTTCTCTAGCCTGTTTTATTTTTCTCCATAGCACCAGTGATTACTGGAAGTAATATTGCTTATTTGTTTATGTATAAATTGATTGCATTCTCCTTTGAGAATGTAGCTGCAAGAGGGTGTGGAAATCATGTGGTTCATGACCCTTCTTCATAAGGAGGAACTGCCTAACACTTGGCAGAGGATGATGATAAGCAAATGTTTGCTGAACAAGTAGCTAAATTCTGGTGTCCTAAACAGACTTAATAAAAAAGTGCTAGTCTTTGTTCTATGAAAAGATGACTGGGGGTTTCTTTCATGTAAATAAATTTGTCTGGTGAACTTACAACATTGGTAAGTTACATGATCAACTCAGATTTAAAGGCAGGGGTCAAGACTATTGTGTATTGGCACCCCTATTATTCATTGTCTGGTTCTCAGTAGGTGCTCAGTAAATTTTAATAATGAAAGAAAGAAAGCAAAAGCCCAGTCTTAGGCTTAAACCATTGAATATATATAATTCCACATTTTACACTGATGTTGGTGTCTGGAGAAATTATACCCACCAGAGAAGACCATGCATGAGGTCATTTGTGCATGAGGACTTGCATGAGGACCATGCAATTAAGGGTCATTTGTGCTAAGAATAGAATGGAAGTTAGTGAGATTTGACAGAAAGGGAGAGAAACTTTTTTCCCATCTGAGAGAGTAAAGAAGATGGGCAAATGGAGTTCTAATGTTATCTTTATTAGACCAGGTTGCTTATATAAATAGCAACAGTGGATTTCCAAATATTGAATCTCAGAATTATCTAGTCTTTCTGTTCATACTCAGGGTGAATAAATACATGCTCTCATGCTCTGTCAAAAGTTAAGTAAAGAAGCATATCATATACTGACTGTATATGACCAGTTCCTACTAAAAGATTTCCCAATTGGAATTCAGTTCCCCTTTTCTAGGGAGAAGTGAGTGAAAGAATGGAAAAAAAGCTATCAGTTTTCTGCTAATGAATGTCATTCAACATGCAAATACAAAGAAAGGGGTATGAAGATTTCTCCCACACTAGGCCCCAAATCACAGAAGACAGAATGATATTCTTGGCCTATAGAACTTTTTTTTTTTAAGATTTTATTTATTTATTCATGAGAGACACAGAGAGAGAGGCACAGACATAGGTAGAGGGAGAAGCAGGCTCCCTGTGGAGAGCCTGATGTGGGACTCAATGCCAGGACCCCAGTATCATCATCTAAGCCAAAGGCAAACAAACACTGAGCCACCCAGGTGCTCCTTGGCCTATATAACTTAAAGTTAAAAACTGAGGTCCAAGAACCTTCCTGTAGTGAACTGACTAGTATATAGAAATGTTTTAATATCAATAAGAAGACAGGAAGTCAGAGAGCACTGAGGAATTCTTGATGATTTTGTGATGGGGTATTGTCTTTTGGAAGATTTTCTATATATCAATAACCTATTTCCACAATAATCCTGCAGCTGTAACACTGCAGAACAAACTACCAAAAAGCTGCAGTGGTGGTCAACAAAAACTGTTCATTATACATGCATCTGTAACCAAGCAGGAACCAGCTAAGGGGCTTGGCTAACCTTGGCTGTGTTTGCTCAGATATGTGAACCAGCCTCAGCTGATTGTTGGATGATGTAGTCTGGCTTCTTCTAGGGTGATCAGGGTAACTTGGCACTGTCACATGGCATTTAAGTCCACTAGGCTGGGGGCACGTGGGTGACTCAGTGGTTGAGCGTCTGCCTTCGACTCAGGGTGTGATCCCAGGGTCCTGGGATCAAGTCCCGCATCAGGGTCCCTGCAGGGAGCCTGCTTCTCCCTCCCTGTGTCTCTGACTCTCTCTCCTTGTTTCTCATAAATAACTAATAAAATCTTTAAAAAAAAAAAAAAGTCCATTAGGCTGACCCAGACCAATTTCTGGCAATGACAGAGACATGAAAAAGACCTTTTAATGTTGAGGTTCCAAAAAAAAGAACACCTTCACTACTGAAACATTCTATGGACCAGGGCAAGAAGCAGCCAAATTCAGAATGAAAAGATGGGGAAACGCCATCTTCCCTTTTTTCAAAAGGGACTGCAAGGTCATAAGGCAAGGGCAGGGACATGGCTGGAGATAGATGCTTTGCAGATTTCAGGTAAAAGAAGCTTAAGGTAAAAGTTGGCACTTGTTTCTTTCAACAAGTTGTATTTCCAAGAAAACAACATGAAAGAGAAAGTACATGATGTTTTTGAGACGAACGTACAAGAATAACTTCTCTAGATAGACTAAGTAAAATAAATGCTATAGAGAAAGAATTCAGACAGGTTACTAGAGTAATTTGGTTTGTAACACGTTCCTATTAAATCAGCAATCCAAGTGTAAGACTGTGAGCCTAAACCTCCACAACATTCATCAATAACCATAGCCACAAAATTAGAAATCCTATGACAAAACCCTTTATCAGAAACTTGACAATCACTTTGAGTTGAACATGCTGTGCCATAATATACTCAGGGACTTACCAATGACTTCTGACCCAAGTAATTTCCTTCAAAAATGAAAGGGAATCTGATGCTGTAGCTTGGACAGATATCACTAAAGAATTTCTATTGTATTATTTAGCCTAATATGTACTGTAAATCTAGCTTTTTTTTCAACTGATGACATTGGCAGCAGTAAAATTATCTAGATAGATTTTCAGAGTAAATTTTGACCATACAACATTTACAAGTATTGCAGTTTTTGTCTTTTATCACTTATCTATTCAAATGGCCTGGCCTTGCCCTTTGATAATTTTAGCTGGATTTCAACTTATTTGGATAAAATAAGTTGTAATTTAACCCACTGATGCCATAAACTTCACTGCAATGCATGCCCATAACATATACTCATGAGCATAATACATTCTCATTGTGCACTTGCTTGACACACTTATTTATATAAAATGCATTCACTGGAATTAAATTTATTGACCTAGAAGGTATATACAGTATGAACCAGTTTTGTAAAATCCATTTCCTTAAAGATGTTATACATTTATATTTTAATTTATAAGCTGTGTCCTTTCAGTAAAATTGGAACTATTTGCAAATTAATCCTAAACTGATAAAATACAAATAGAAGTTGACTGAACTTCAAACAGAATCAATTTTATTTCTGAAAAGCCACAAACTACCAAAACTGGAACAGGAAGAAATAGAAAACCTGAACCAGGGAGGAAATTGAAGCAGTCATCAAAAACCTCCCAAGACACAAAAGTCCAGGGCCAGATGGCTTCCCAGGGGAATTCTATCAAACATTTAAAGAAGAAACCATACCTATTCTACTAAAGCTGTTTGGAAAGATAGAAAGAGACAGAGTACTTCCAAACTCGTTCTATGAGGCCAGCATCACCTTAATTCCAAAACCAGACAAAGACCCCACCAAAAAGGAGAATTATAGACCAATATCCCTGATGAACATGGATGTAAAAATTCTCAACAAGATACTAGCCAATAGGATCCAACAGTACATTAAGAAAATTATTCACCATGACCAAGTAGGATTTATTCCCAGGACACAAGGCTGGTTCAACACTCATAAAACCAAATCAATGTGATTCATCATATCAGCAAGAGAAAAACCAAGAACCATATGATCCTCTCATTAGATGCAGAGAAAGCATTTGACAAAATACAGCATCCATTCCTGATCAAAACTCTTCAGAGTATAGGGATAGAGGGAACATTCCTCAACATCTTAAAAGCCATCTACGAAAAGCCCACAGCAAATATCATTCTCAATGGGGAAGTACTGGGAGCCTTTCCCCTAAGATCAGGAACAAGACAGGGATGTCCACTCTCACCACTGCTATTCAACATAGTACTGGAAGTCCTAGCCTCAGCAGACAAAAAAAGACATTAAAGGCATTCAAATTGGCAAAGAAGAAGTCAAACGCTCCCTCTTCGCCGATGACATGATACTCTACATAGAAAACCCAAAAGTCTCCACCCCAAGATTGCTAAAACTCATACAGCAATTTGGTAGCATGGCAGGATACAAAATCAATGCCCAGAAGTCAGTGGCATTTCTATACACTAACAATGAGACTGAAGAAAGAGAAATTAAGGAGTCAATCCCATTTACAATTGCACCCAAAAGCATAAGATACCTAGGAATAAACCTAACCACAGAAGTAAAGGATCTATACCCTAAAAACTATAGAACACTTCTGAAAGAAATTGAGGAAGACACAAAGAGATGGAAAAACATTCTTCCATGCTCATGGATTGGCAGAATTAATATTGTGAAAATGTCAATGTTACCCAGGGCAATATACACGTTTAATGCAATCCCTATCAAAATACCATGGACTTTCTTCAGAGAGTTAGAACAAATTATTTTAAGATTTGTGTGGAATCAGAAAAGACCCTGAATAGCCAGGGGAATTTTAAAAAAGAAAACCATCGCTGGGGGCATCACAATGCCAGATTTCAGGTTGTACTACAAAGCTGTGGTCATCAAGACAGTGTGGTACTGGCACAAAAACAGACACATAGATCAGTGGAACAGAATAGAGAATCCAGAAGTGGACCCTGAACTTTATGGGCAACTAATATTCGATAAAGGAGGAAAGACTATCCACTGGAAGAAAGACAGTCTCTTCAATAAATGGTGCTGGGAAAATTGGACATCCACATGCAGAAGAATGAAACTAGACCACTCTCTTGCACCATACACAAAGATAAACTCAAAATGGATGAAAGACCTAAATGTGAGACAAGATTCCATCAAAATCCTAGAGGAGAACACAGGCAACACCCTTTTTGAACTCGGCCACAGTAACTTCTTGCAAGATACATCCACGAAGGCAAAAGAAACAAAAGCAAAAATGAACTATTGGGACTTCATCAAGATAAGAAGCTTTTTCACAGCAAAGGATACAGTCAACAAAACTAAAAGACAACCTACAGAATGGGAGAAGATATTTGCAAATGACGTATCAGATAAAAGGTTAGTTTCCAAGATCTATAAAGAACTTCTTAAACTCAACACCAAAGAAACAAACAATCCAATCATGAAATGGGCAAAAGACATGAAGAGAAATCTCACAGAGGAAGACATAGACATGGACAACATGCACATGGGAAAATGCTCTGCATCACTTGCCATCAGGGAAATACTAATCAAAACCACAATAAGATCCCACCTCACGCCAGTGAGAATGGGGAACATTAACAAGGCAGGAAACCACAAATGTTGGAGAGGATGCGGAGAAAAGGGAACCCTCTTACACTGTTGGTGGGAATGTGAACTGGTGCAGCCACTCTGGAAAACTGTGTGGAGGTTCCTCAAAGAGTTAAAAATAGACCTGCCCTACGACCCAGCAATTGCACTGTTGGGGATTTACCCCAAAGATACAGATGCAATGAAACACCAGGACACCTGCACCCCGATGTTTCTAGCAGCAATGGCCACAATAGCCAAACTGTGGAAGGAGCCTCGGTGTCCATCGAAAGATGAATGGATAAAGAAGCTGTGGTCTATGGATACAATGGAATATTCCTCAGCCATTAGAGATGACAAATACCCACCATTTGCTTCAACGTGGATGGAACTGGAGGCTATTATGCTGAGTGAAGTAAGTCAATCGAAGGACAAACATTATATGTTCTCATTCATTTGGGGAATATAGATAATAGTGAAAGGGAATATAAGGGAAGGGAGAAGAAATGAGTGGAAATATCAGAAAGGGAGACAGAACGTAAAGACTCCTAACTCTGGGAAAGCAACTAGGGGTGGTGGAAGGGGAGGAGGGCGGGGGTTAGGGCGAGTGGGTGACGGGCACTGTGGGGGGCACTTGACGGGATGAGCACTGGGTGTTATTCTGTATGTTGGCAAATTGAACACCAATAAAAAATAAATTTATTATTAAAAAAAATTTTCTCTTTGATAGCTGTGTAGATAATGATAATACATGTACCCTGACATTATTTAATCAGTATTTTGTTGTGTGGGTTATTTTTGAGAATTCACATGCATATTTCCTACTTTTTATATTTTATAAACTAAATGTTTCACACCAGGTTGATTTGGATGAATATAAAAGGGAAGCAGACATTCTAAAGGAGAAAAATGTATATTTAAATGAAAAAATGGACATACAAATCTGTTTAGGGCTGTCCAAAGAAATGTCTCCTCTTTGTAATACTCCCAACCACTCTAACTGGATGGTTCTGTGGAAGACGAGACATACATTGCTTTTATTATATTTACTTATTCCACAGATGACATTGAATGATTGACATGTGTTAGGCATTGTGCTAATTACCAAAATTAAAGTGATGTATCTTTTTGCTCCCAGTGTCCTTCACAGAGCCCTATCTTGGAAGATGCTTTAAAATGTTTGTTGTTATATTGGTCTCCCTCTCTTCTGTGAAGATAAATTGCTCCGTGCTTGATATCATTACACTTTCGTGGAAAATTGAGTTTTTGGAAAATTTTTGCTAAAAATCATATGATACATTATAAAGCCAAGTAGAAATTTTCTCATGACTTGAGGCTATTGTAGAACGTTGTTACTGCCACTGTGATTCTTCATTAGAACAAATTTTTGAGAAGCGCCTGAATTGCTGGAACTAATAGCTTGAGGTTTTTCTTCCTATTACGGCCTGAACTGACATTTTAAACTCAGGCCAGTTTGTTTGTGTGGGACTGGATCTATTCATGTAGTCCTATGGTGAGATTTGATAAGTGCTAGAAAATCTATCCTGCTCCCAAATACTTTCATCACAGCACTTAAAATGAGCAACATTAAAAGTTCTCTCTTTGAGGTTAAAGACTTCACTCCAAAATTTCTGTTTTGAAATAAAAATATGTTAGGAAAATAAATTTATCTTTTATTGGTCCGGAATAAAATTATACTTTGTCAATAATTTTTTTAATTTTTTATATACTTTGTCCATTAGATAAAGAACAGAACACAGACCAGATGAACATTTGTAAATAATCCTCAGCTTTACTGAAGAATAGTTAGCATAAGATTATTCCATTCACTTTACTACACAGTCTGATGAAATTTGAAAAATGGATCACTTTTTGTTGTCACTTCAGTCAACCTTTCCTTCACCCGAAAAAGTTATCTCTTTGTGATTATTTGTGTGTGAGCCATTTCTCTGGCATCTATTTTTTGAACCACTGGTTTCCTTTTTTTTTTTTTTTAAGATTTTATTTATTTATTCATGGGAGACACACACAGAGAGAGAGAGAGAGAGAGGCAGAGACACAGGCCAAGGGGGAAGCAGGCTCCATGCAGGGAGCCTGACGTGGGACTCGATCCCGGGTCTCTAGGATCAGGCCCTGGGCTGAAGGCGGCGCTAAACCGCTGAGCCACCCGGGCTGCCCCGAACCACTGGTTTTCAATAATTTATTATAATGTGTCATGTTGCAGTATTGTTTGTACTTATTTAGCTTAGGTGCCATTTTTGAATGCGATAATTATTTTTATTTGAAAGATTTTGTGTATTCTTTCTTCAAATATCACCCCTTATATACTGGAGTCCAATTTTATTTATATTAGACAACTTGGTATAATCGTATAGGTCCCCGGTGAGCCAATCTATGTTTTCACTCTTTTCTCTCTTTGTGCTTTATTTTGGATAGTTTCTCTTTGTATTTGTATGCCTTCAAGTTCACCGATGTTTCCTTTTTTTCTTTTCCTTTTTTTTTTAAGTAGGCTCCTGGCCCAGCAAGGAGACCAATGTGGCGCCTGTACTTAACGACCCTGAGATTAAGACCTGAGCTCAGATCAAGAGTCAGATGCTTAACTGACTGAGCCCCAGAGATGCTCCATCCTTCTGTAAGTTCTATCTCCAATTGCTTCCAAGTTTTCATTCAAATATTATATTTTTAAACTAAAAACTCTAAAGTTTTCATTTTCATACCTTCTATTTCTTTTCTCATCATGTTTGCCTAATATCCTTGAATCTATAAAGTTTGTACTAGGTGTTTAAAGTATTTTTGTCTGATCAGTCTATCATTTTTGTCATATCTGGGTCTGTTTTATTGATTTTTTTTCTATTAGATATAGGTCATTTAGTCCTGCACTTTTGGATACTGGTTATTTTTTATTAAGTGCAAGGAATTGTGATTTGTTGGTTTTGAATGGTGATTTTCTTTCTTAAACAGTTTTGAATTTTACTGGCATGATGTTACCCAGAATAAATTTGATGCTTTTAAGGCATGCTTTTTCACTTTTTTATTAAAGTTTTAAAACAGCCTTTGCTCTAAGGCTACCACTACATAGGCAGGACTCTTCTAAGTACTCTAACCAGTGCTACGTGTACTGTGACATTAGCAACTCTGGCTTGTGGGAACACAAAGTCTTCCCAGCCCTAGATGAGCTCCCAAGAATTTTCAATGTACTTTCTAGATGGTGTTTATCTTGGCTTCATGAAATTTTACTCCATGCATTCTAGATTTCTATTCAGTCAAAGACTCAAGGAGACATTTCTGTAGATTTCCTCTGAGTGTGTGTGTGTATGTGTATGTGTGTGTATTTGACCCCATCCTTTTCATATTCTGCCCCACAAAATTTAACCAACTTCCTCCCTTAGCTGTAATCTCTTATCTTCAACTCAGATAGCTTGCTCACTCCTGTTTGAACGCCCCCTCGACATACTCTGATCCACAAACTGCCCCAGGGAATATAAGGAAGGAAACTTTAGGATTCACCTCACTTATTTTCCTAATCTCAGAGATCACAGTTGGGCACTGCCTATTGTCCAATATGTGATACTGTTTATTTTTAGTAAATATTTGGTCTAATTTTATAAATGTTTTGACAGAAAGATAATTCCCATAGATAGAGGTTAAACTTTCATGGAGAGTAGTGGAATTTCATGTGAATGCTGATGAAAGTGATGATAAGGCTTCTAGAAAAAGTAACATCACCCTAAGGGGTAAAATTAAGTAGAGAACTGAAGCAGAGAACTCTGGGAAACTAAAATATAACAACAAAAGACACTTATGGGTGAAAGAAGCGAAGATAAATTTTACTTACTGCCCAACTTGTAAGAATATTCTATTTTAGCTATGTCCATCTTCATGAAAAATTCTATGCAGCATCCACCAAAGCTCTGTAAAGAATCATTACCCCCATGTTCCTCTTTCCAACTTCTGAACTGCTGCAAGACAGGAAGTTTAGGTTTATTTAGCCTTGAGGAAATGTAAGATTGGGTTCCAGTTTCTTCTCTATCCCTCCCCTGCTGCTCTTTTTTGAGCTATGTTTCTTCACACTGTTTGGTGCTTCATCTCAGTTCTTTTTGCCTCTAGCTCCCTGTATTCAAGATGTACAATAGCCTGCCAGGGTTTATTACTACTAAGCTTCCCTGGTGCCACACTTAAACCTATTTATTCGCTAAGAATAGTCTACATTTGTAGCATGCTTTTGCAAAAAGTTCTTATACACATTTTTGAAAAAGCAGCCTCTGACATACATGTTATTTCCATAGCCTCAAATACCACCTATATATTGAAAATTCTCAATGCAATGTATCCAAGGTTTCTATCACAAATTTCAGATCCATACATCCAACAGTTTTCTGGACACTTCCAGTTGGACAAATTCAATACAGTGAATTCATCCACTTTCTTCATCAAATATATTGTTGAAGGCAATTACCATTGAGAATCAAAACCAAAAATTAAGGACAGGATGGGTAGGAGATTGCTGGATTTCATTACACACATTATTGTGTTTGTAAAAATACATATATGCTGATTGCTTTTATAGAATTTTAAAAACACTCATGGTGGACTATGAATAAATAAAACAGTAAGTTTTTTCATCTTAAAAAATTTTTTTAAACATTAAAAATAAACAATAAAAAAGGAAAATGTCATCTCCTACCTTGAAAAGCAAACACATCCCAAGTGAAATTAAGGTCCTGGCCCTATGGGAAAGTACAAAGTATGCTATACAATGTTGAACTTGAGCCATATGCTGGCACAAAGGGAGGGGATATTTTCTTTTTCACTTAATGTCTACTCTTTCTCCTTCCTCAGTAATGTTGCGTAAAACAAATCACTTCTGGGTTTTTGGTTTTTTTTTTTTAATTCAAATGTATAGGCCAAATTAAATTCCATGGCAAGGAGACGAATCTTAGCATCTTTTAGGTAGTCTTTTTAGTAATGAACTGTGACAAAAAAAAATTTTTTAATACTTAAGGAATAAATTATATGACATGATTCTTAATGAATGATGGGCAATGATGAAAACAATCCCTAATGTATGATGAGGCTGACTGTTTTCCCTTATTCAGTTTATGTAATTAAATTTAAAACATCTCTGCAAGGTGAAGGAAATTATACTTTTAATTTTTTAATCTAATGTTGAGAATATTCAATTAAGGCTGTCAACATAGCAGTTGATTCTGTATCTGCTATTTGGAGACCTGCTATTACAGACCTTGAAGAAAATTATGCTCTGGTTAAAGAGGCAGATTTGTATTATTAACTCTACAGAGACACAAGGGAAAGGTTGAAGATTCAGTTGAATAATTTAGCTGTTCACTCTGAATTTACTTGCTTCCAAAGACCCAGGTTAAGTAACTAAGAGTATTTTAAAGTACATGTTGCAATTGATTCTGTTTAGTTTAAATGAGACAGGACTTTGACTATCTGTACTAAATCTTCATTTTGAAATATTACTGGTGTTGTACTGCTTCAAATAGTCAAAGGAGGATGGATAGTTCATCCTACCATTTTCTCCCTATAGTTCTAAGTTATGCAAGAAGTACATCTTAGTAGTCAGACCTTATGACTTGATATAGTGGTATTGTACCTACTTCTTTATACTAGTTTTTTTTCTAACAAGCTCACATACTTGTGGTCACTCTATTTCTGACTCTGAGACTTGTCTTGCACATAACAAATACCTCCAAACTAGTTGTATTTTCTTAATGTTAACACATACTTTTTTATTAATGTAAGATTAGTGTATATGGCATTATATGTTTCAAGTGTACATTGTAATTCAACATCTGTATGCAGTACACACCCCTGTGTTCATTTATTTACAGTAACCAAGAAATGGAAACAACCAAAGTGTTTCCTGATGATTGAATGGATAAAGGGGTAGTGTGTATGAACATATTTTCTTACATATTTCTCATTCTGAAGCCAATGCAAGCAAATCAGTATAAATGGACCCAAACATTTACCATCTTCTTTTAAAAGCGCCTTGTCAACTGTGACAAAAGATTTATGCGGACATTTTTAGTTTCCATTAATACATTCCAATCTTTACTGTGGATTATAAGGAGCACTAACCATTTGTTTGATATTTATCTACAACATTTGAAAGTCAAGACCAGGGCGTGCCTGGTGACCCAGTTGGTTAGGCATCAAACTCTTGATTTGGGCTCAGGTCATGATCTCAGGATCATAAGATGAAGCCCTGCATCAGGCTCTAGGTTCAGCATGGAGTCTGCTTGAGATTCTTTCTCTCCCTCTTCCCTTCCTTCTGCTCACACACTCTCTCTCAAATAAATAAATAAATAAATAAATAAATAAATAAATAAATAAATCTTAAAAAATAAGTTAAGACCAGTTATTTTATTTTGGTTCAACCTATAAGTAAATGGCAGTAGAAGCTCATTTTCAGGATTCTAAGGATTAGAAGTATCCAAATATGGATTTTTAAAAATACTTTTAAAAATCATCACGTATTAAAAAATAGCTGTGACATTGTAATAGTTCAAAAATTAAATTATAAAAAGGCACAACTGAAATGTTTGTTTTCAGGTGCCAGAAGAATAGACAGGAAACAAGGTAGGGTATGGAAATAGGAACAAAATTTATTTTTATGTCATTTTGACTTGTGACCATATGATGTATTACCTATGTGAAATAAGCTAAAAGACTTGTGGTAGTAGCCCTCTATTATCAAAAGGGCTAATAATGAATGATAAATGTTCACTCAGCAGCCCAATCTGTGTGACCCAGACAGTGTGTTGTCTGTTTTAATGACGATTGAGAGTCTTGTAAAAATTGCATGGATTTCATGAAACAAAATAATTTAGTACAGAACTGGAGATCCTCCAGATGTACAAGCTGAAGGAAATATTTGAAAAGAAAAGACATAACAAGAGGAAGCAGATGACACTGACGGATGTTTTCAAAGGAACTGTCACATCATCCTGGCTTTGGTTTCTGCAGATGCTGTTAGAACTAATCCTGATGATGAGTGAATTTACTTCAGTGCTATTGCAGATCAAGGATTCTTTGGTTAATAAAGTTTCTGTCAGTTTTGTTTGTTTGTTATTGAGCACAATGCCTTTTGCCATTTTGAAGGAAAAAGGAAATATTGCAAATTTAGCTTAAAGTAAATGAAACACTTGCAATGCAATTATACTTTGCATTTTAGTTAATTAAATATATATGACTTATTTTGCCCCATTTATAGTCAAAGCCTGACATTTTAATATACGTAAAACAATGGACATTTAATATATTCTTCAATTGACTTCATGATATATTTATAGAAAAAAAGGTGTTTAGGACAAATCTGCATTAACTTTTAGACTACTTATCATATATCCATGTTATGTAAATACATTAACTACGACAATATCTTCTTTGTTATTTACTATTGTGCTCTTTAAAATTTAAGATATCAAAACATAGAAACATGAAATTAGAGCAGGACCAGTCTTAGATATACAAGTAAAGTAATATTTGAATGACATGTAGTATCTTGCCTAATATCCTGCATTCTAATTTATATTTATAAAGAACGTTAGAAAATGTTAAGTCAGAAGTCACTCATTTTTCAAATGAGGAAATTTAGAGTCTTAAAAATCTCTCTATTTTTCCCAACCTCGCAGACTGGGTGACGGGCACTGAGGTGGGCACTTGACGGGATGAGCACTGGGTATTATTCTATATGTTGGCAAATTGAACACCAATAAAAAATAAATTTATATTAAAAAAAAGAAATAAAAGTCATGTACAGTAAAGTAAAAAAAAATAAAATAAATAAATAACCAGTAGATTGAGCACCAGAATGAAGTTTGAAGTTTTCTGTCTTTTTTTAGCACAGTGTTCTTGCTTTTAACTCACAAACTGACTTGCTTTTCTTTTTCTTTTTTAAAGATTTAATTTATATATTCATGAGACACACAGAGAGAGGCAGAGACATAGGCAGAGGGAGAAGCAGGCTCCCTGTGGACTTGATCCCAGGACCAGGATCACGCCCTGAGCCAAAGGTAGATGCTCAACCACTGAGCCATTCAGGTGTCTTTCAACTTGCTTTTCAGAAGATTTTTCCAATGATTATGAAAGTTTTGATAGGATTTGAATCTACCTACATAGTTTTAAGGTATACTTGTACGTCTTTACATTGGGCTTAGTTACATAAAATTTTTAGGTCCTAAGAATGTTTACTATTAGATAAAGGGATAGCTCCTGGCCATTCTAAGTTGGAAATCAACAGATAAAATGGTGCGAGGAGAAAAATCTTAGTGAGTCCTCTCTAAAAACATTTCTCGAGCAAAACAAAACAAAATAAACAATAAAAAATTTCAAGATAACTTGGAATACAAAGGAAAATGGCAAATAAAGACAGAACTATCTAGGGAGACTTAGATGGGAAATTTTATAACAATCTGAAATAATCATGAATTTAGTTTACAGTTTAGTCATACGGTAGCTTTATGTGAGATAAATTTAATTTTATTTATATACATTTTATTTATATATGTAAGTTACTTAAATATTTTAGAACCAATATTTTTAACACAGTGGACTAGACCTAAGTACAATGACTTAATTGTCCTTACCCTTCACTCACATTTAAATCTATGCTATTTGGTGCCATATTGGAATAATGACCTCTAAACTTGTTGAAGTGTTTGCTATTATTTCTGGCAATAAGTCGAGGAGACTATGAGAGGATAAACCTTACTTCAGAAATTTTCAAATTATAATGAACAATTTTTCATTCTTAGAACGTATACAACATTCATGTGAATCCGTGGTCTAACCAGATTCTCTACAAAGAAGGTTTTCAAAATCTGTGATGAGAGCTATGACTGCCAAATAATTCTAAATGAGAATATCCTCCCGGCTCTAAAAATACCAAGAAATCCTTCAATGTTTCACTTCTAGTTTTTCCTCATGTTAATTAGATGAGATTTTAATCTTAGGAACAACCCTACTATGTTCTATTTTTCATTTAATTGGCATATCAGATCTTTATTTTGCTTTAATTACACAAAGGAATGGCAATTACAGCTATTACAATGAAGCCTCACTCTTGGGGTCCATACCGCAGGCCCATTAGAGGTAAATCAGTTCATGAGTCATGGTATGCTTGTGGTAATTAAACTCATCTTCAATCATGTCCCACATGTGTCCTGTTCTGTGTCAAGAAAAACTCAGAATCAAGAAAAAAATTTTCACAAAAGCAAATGTCATTCAATTGTAAGACAAACGTGACCCAAAATTCACATTTTTATCCTTAGGAAATAGCTTTTCACAATCTAGATGATTGTTATGGATAAAATTCCCATCACTAGGTGTCATACTCTTGCACTCATGAACATCCTATTACACTTAAAATACTAATAAATTGATATATTTAATGTCTCCAAAAACTTTATTCCTACTCATGACTACCATCCAAGTGCATAAGTAAATGATCCAGTTGTAAGTAATTTCTCTCACAATAAGAA
This sequence comes from Canis lupus baileyi, assembly GCF_048164855.1. NCBI lineage: Eukaryota > Metazoa > Chordata > Mammalia > Carnivora > Canidae > Canis > Canis lupus. The sequence goes on from NC_132867.1 coordinate 17,457,315, forward strand.
CTTTCTAATTAAAGCTACATTGAACTTACCCCAATGCAGCTAAGAAATTAAAAAAATTCCCAATCAAAAATCTAAAACATATATATCCATTATTTTTTTTAATTTTTTATTTATTTATGATAGTCACAGAGAGAGAGAGAGAGGCAGAGACACAGGCAGAGGGAGAAGCAGGCTCCATGCACCGGGAGCCCGACGTGGGATTCGATCCCGGGTCTCCAGGATCGCGCCCTGGGCCAAAGGCAGGCGCCAAACCGCTGCGCCACCCAGGGATCCCCTATATCCATTATTTTTAAACACAGTGATTAGTGATGTAATTTGATAAAGTCTTCGGTAGAGTCAATTATTTTTTCCTGAATGTACAATTTGGGGAATTTTGTAATAATAGTTCCTTTAAAAAATAAATTGCTACTGATTTCTGGGCATTGATTTTGTATCCTGCCACGCTACCGAATTGCTGTATGAGTTCTAGCAATCTTGGGGTGGAGACTTTTGGGTTTTCTATGTAGAGTATCATGTCATCGGCGAAGAGGGAGAGTTTGACTTCTTCTTTGCCAATTTGAATGCCTTTAATGTCTTTTTGTTGTCTGATTGCTGAGGCTAGGACTTCCAGTACTATGTTGAACAGCAGTGGTGAGAGTGGACATCCCTGTCTTGTTCCTGATCTTAGGGGAAAGGCTCCCAGTGCTTCCCCATTGAGAATGGTATTTGCTGTGGGCTTTTCATAGATGGCTTTTAAGATGTCGAGGAATGTTCCCTCTATCCCTACACTCTGAAGAGTTTTGATCAGAAATGGATGCTGTATTTTGTCAAATGCTTTCTCTGCATCTAATGAGAGGATCATATGGTTCTTGGTTTTTCTCTTGCTGATATGATGAATCACATTGATTGTTTTACGGGTTTGAACCAGCCTTGTGTCCCGGGGATAAATCCTACTTGGTCATGGTGAATAATTTTCTTAATGTACTGTTGGATCCTATTGGCCAGTATCTTGTTGAGAATTTTTGCACCCATGTTCATCAGGGATATTGGTCTGTAATTCTCCTTTTTGGTGGGGTCTTTGTCTGGTTTTGGAATTAAGGTGATGCTGGCCTCATAGAACGAGTTTGGAAGTACTCCATCTCTTTCTATCTTTCCAAACAGCTTTAGGAGAATAGGTATGGTTTCTTCTTTAAACGTTTGATAGAATTCCCCTGGGAAGCCATCTGGCCCTGGACTCTTGTGTCTTGGGAGGTTTTGATGACTGCTTCAATTTCCTCCCTGGTTATTGGCCTGTTCAGGTTTTCTATTTCTTCCTGTTCCAGTTTCGGTAGTTTGTGGCTTTCCGGGAATGCGTCCATTTCTTCTAGATTGCCTAATTTATTGGCGTATAGCTGTTCATAATATGTTTTTAAAATCGTTTGTATTTCCTTGGTATTGGTAGTGATCTCTCCTTTCTCATTCATGATTTTATTAATTTGAGTCTTCTCTCTCTTCTTTTTAATAAGGCTGGCTAATGGTTTATCTATCATTAATTCTTTCAAAGAACCAACTCCTGGTTCTGTTGATCTGTTCCACAGTTTTTCTGGTCTCGATTTCGTTGAGTTCTGCTCAATCTTTATTAACTCTCGTCTTCTCCTGGGTGTAGGATCTATCTGCTGTTTTTTCTCATTGCTATACACTAACAATGAGACTGAAGAAAGAGAAATTAAGGAGTCAATCCCATTTACAATTGCACCCAAAAGCATAAGATATCTAGGAATAAACCTAACCAAAGATGTAAAGGATCTATACCCTCAAAACTATAGAACACTTCTGAAAGAAATTGAGGAAGACACAAAGAGATGGAAAAATATTCCATGCTCATGGATTGGCAGAATTAATACTGTGAAATGTCAATGTTACCCAGGGTAATATACACATTTAATGAAATCCCTATCAAAATACCATGGACTTTCTTCAGAGAGTTAGAACAAATTATTTTAAGATTTGTGTGGAATCAGAAAAGACCCCAAATAGCCAAGGGAATTTTAAAAAAGAAAACCATATCTGGGGGCATCACAATGCCAGTTTTCATGTTGTACTACAAAGCTGTGGTCATCAAGACAGTGTGGTACTGGCACAAAAACAGACACATAGATCAGTGGAACAGAATAGAGAACCCAGGAGTGGACCCTGAACTTTATGGTCAACTAATATTCGATAAAGGAGGAAAGACTATCCACTGGAAGAAAGACAGTCTCTTCAATAAATGGTGCTGGGAAAATTGGACATCCACATGCAGAAGAATGAAACTAGACCACTCTCTTGTACCATACACAAAGATAAACTCAAAATGGATGAAAGACCTAAATGTGAGACAAGATTCCATCAAAATCCTAGAGGAGAACACAGGCAACACCCTTTTTGAACTCGGCCACAGTAACTTCTTGCAAGATACATCCACGAAGGCAAAAGAAACAAAAGCAAAAATGAACTATTGGGACTTCATCAAGATAAGAAGCTTTTTCACAGCAAAGGATACAGTCAACAAAACTAAAAGACAACCTACAGAATGGGAGCAGATATTTGCAAATGACGTATCAGATAAAGGGCTAGTTTCCAACATCTATAAAGAGCTTATTAAACTCAACACCAAAGAAACAAACAATCCAATCATGAAATGGGCAAAAGACATGAAGAGAAATCTCACAGAGGAAGACATAGACATGGCCAACATGCACATGAGAAAATGCTCTGCATCACTTGCCATCAGGGAAATACAAATCAAAACCACAATGAGATACCACCTCACGCCAATGAGAATGGGGAACATTAACAAGGCAGGAAACCACAAATGTTGGAGAGGATGCGGAGAAAAGGGAACCCTCCTACACTGTTGGTGGGAATGTTAACTGGTGCAGCCACTCTGGAAACTGTGTGGAGGTTCCTCAAAGAGTTAAAAATAGACCTGCCCTACCACCCAGCAATTGCACTGTTGGGGATTTACTCCAAAGATACAGATGCAATGAAACGCCGGGACACCTGCGCCCCGATGTTTATAGCAGCAATGGCCACAATAGCCAAACTGTGGAAGGAGCCTCGGTGTCCATCGAAAGATGAGTGGATAAAGAAGATGTGGTTTATGTATACAATGGAATATTACTCAGCTATTAGAAATGACAAATACCCACCATTTGCTTCAACGTGGATGGAACTGGAGGGTATTATGCTGAGTGAAGTAAGTCAGTCGGAGAAGGACAAACATTATATGTTCTCATTCATGTGGGGAATATAAATAATAGTGAAAGGGAATATAAGGGAAGGGAGAAGAAATGTGTGGGAAATATCAGAAAGGGAGAACGTAAAGACTCCTAACTCTGGGAAACGAACTAGGGGTGGTAGAAGGGGAGGAGGGCGGGGGGTGGGAGTGAATGGGTGACGGGCACTGGGGGTTATTCTGTATGTTGGTAAATTGAACACCAATAAAAAATAAATAAAAAAAAATAAAATAAAATAAATTGCTGAGTTATAACATCATTCCTTTAAAGAAAGTACACACATACACAATACATACATACACAATACATTTAATTTCAAATAGTTTCACATACCTCCAACACAAACCTGTTTGGATATTAAAATTATTAAGGACCTAGCTTCTAAAGAGTCTTATAATTTTTAAATTGTAAAAGTCTAACTCTTGTACGGTAAAGCAGGCTTGGCAGATGGGTGGAGAGAGAAGAACAACACACAAAGCTGAAAGAAATGCCTGGAATGTGATTGATATTTGGACTTTGTGCAAACACATAGGGCGACGCCTACAGAAGAGGCTACAGTAAGAGAGAGTATAATAATAAATAAAGTTTTGCTGTTCTAAATTTAAAAAAGCAATTTTACAACAATCTGAAATAATCATGAATTTAGTTTACAGTTCAGTCAAGAATAGTTCACCGTAAGTACTCTCAGATATTTCACTTGCCCTTATCACCTTAACTGGTCACGTGCCCAGATGGGTTATGTTTATAAGTCATAAGATGCTTCTTCCATGACTTTAGTGGCTTCTAAACTCACATGAAATTTATATGTTTACATCTTGTCCAAAATGAATCACATCTGGTTTTCTGGAAACTGTGGCCAGTTTAAAACATTCAGTATGACATGAGTACTAAAAATGCTTTAGCTGACTTGGTACAGAAGAAAGAGTTTTGAGAGGATATATAATTTTGATATTATGGGCATTACCCAATTATTTTTGCAGTTTTAATATCAGCAAAAAATACTAATGCTGACATTTGGATATATGTTACCGTGTGGCAGAGCTGTTTCAGTTATGTAGTGGAGAGAATTATTTTTTCTTTTATAACAAAAATAGACTTCATTTTAACTATCAAGGAGAATTAGCAAGCAAAGTTTTCAGAGACTTGATATGATGGAAGCTCTCATTAATAATAAGACAACTTATACCAATGGAGTTATAAGAAATCAATCCTGAGCCAAATAGCCTTGAAGAGCTAAAATATTTAGATGATATATTTCTTTTTTTTTTCTATTCAGTCCATATAATTCTTTGGAACATGTTTCCTATTTCATGATTTATTCTTGTTTATAGTGTTTTATGAGATAGGGATTAAAGACTGAAGAAAATATCATAGTACTGATACTATTCAGTTTGGTAGGATAGTCTGCATTAAGAAATATTCCCCAAGATAAAGGATAAAAGAAAATAGAAATTATTTTCTCAGACCTTTAATAGTTGAAAGAAGGGGCTATATTTTAGCTGGCAGCTCTCCTCTTGTGGTAATTCAAGGACCCACACTCCTTATACCTTGTGACCCTGTCAATTCAGATGTAGGGTCCTTCATTTTGTGTATTTGTGCCATGGACCACCTTGTACTCAGGTAAAGCCTAAATATAACATTTTTAAATACTTAGAAGATATGAGACTATAAAGGCAAGCAATTAAATTGATGTAATTTATTAATATGTGTATAAAATGAATTTATGACACGGTAAATATATGTGCTTTTTAATTAATATTAACTAGATCTAGCACGACAGTTCTAATAACCATGTTGGTTTTGAAGTAGTGATGAAGGTAAATGATATTTCAAAATATATGAGCAGTAGAAATGAGAAGATATAAAATATATGTGATTTTGACTGGCAACTGAATCACAAGTATTAGTACTCATGGGGTTATCATAAGTGAAAAGAAATACTAACTTTCAGTTAGAAGCTAACTAAAAGATACAATTTGTTCCCATCCAAGTTCATGAATTCACTGAAATCTGTCTATAAGCTCCCAAGGGCTAAGAACCTCCACCCTAATCTGACCCAAAACAGCAGGAAGGAAAGTAAGCATAGAGCAAGTCTTCCATCTTTCATACTTAGACTGGTATATTTTAATTTATTTATTCATTGATTGAGTCAACACATACCCATGAAATTTACCATGGAACCAGCATGGTCTTAGGTACCAATACTGTACTCAATAGCTAGATAAAGTCTTTCCATTCATGGAGATTTCACTTTTGTAGGGGTAGAAGAAGAGGAAATAAATGCACAAACAAGTAGCTACATAATAAGTCTTATAGTATGTAAGACTTATAGTATGTAAGTATAGTATAGTATCTGAAATTAATAAATATTTATCTCAAGTTCCTTGAGTCAAGTCTTTCTATGTCTTCTTTTAAGTTATACAAAATATTCAGAGGGTCACAGCTATCAAAAAGAGAATCTTGGTTCTGAGACCAGAAAGAGCTGAACATAAAGAAGTCTACTAAACTCTTAGATATGGGCCTATACAAGGGCAGTGAGAAGGGAAGGCACATATTTTGTAAAAAAGATTTTCTAGTAGCCTACTCAGTTTACAGACCTGAAAGGGGGAGTGCAATGGGTCCTGTTAAATCTCTGGCTCTTTAAAATTGTCTTTCTCTTATGTTTTCTACCTTTTTAATAAATGTGTTTTTTTTTTTTTAGTTTCCATTCCCTTTTTAATTTATTGGTAAACTTAATAAAATGTATTGACAAAATGGGATTAAAATATTATATTAATGTAGTATAACGGAACAAGTATTATTATCTGGCTCTTGAACATGATATTTCTGGAAACAAGCTGGCTTTTTATCTACTAACAATACATTAATGATTCATATGCATATGAGTTGCAGAGAAAGCAGGTAAGTGCCTGAGAGGACCCAAAGAAAACCTGGCGGTAAAACCTGGAGGAAGAGAATGATTGTCCTCAGAAATATAAAACAAAATTTCTAAGTGTGGAAAAAGCTTGCTTTGGGATTTTAGGGATGAATATAGTATTTCAACAGGTAGAGAGATTTAAGGAAATGGCATCCAGAGAACACTGTGAACCAAGGAAAAGAAGAAACCATGTTCTGGAAATGATGAATGTCCTGGGTTGACTGTAATATAAGGGCTTGTGAAGGAGAATAAAACAGAAGACAAGACTGGAAAAAGTTGTAAGGGTCACATCTTGGAAACCTTGATGTTCTGCCAAGATTTTGGTAGTTATATACACAGACACAGGTGTGTCCATGCGTGCGCGAACACACACACACACACACACACACACACACACACACACCTGGTAAGAAAATAACTTGATGGTACCATGAGGAAGAGAGAGGAGGGAGAGCTGGTCTAGAGACCAGCTAGATCACCACTGTGAAATGAAATCCAGGAAAGTGAATAAGCTCCTAAAATAACACATTAGTTATAAAGAGGGAACTGGGTGGATTAATTTGAGAGAAGAATTAGATTTAGAAATAACAGGTCATAATGGTCAATCTGTTTTCAGGAATAAATGAGACAGAGGAAATTGAAGGAGAGTTTTCTGCTTGATTAATCTAGAGGACAGTGATGCTGTATCAACCACAGTGGAAAAACAAAGGCGGACAGGCTGATGGAGGGAAAGAAGTCAATAAACTCAGTTTGAGACATTTTAGGTTTGCTGTATGAGCAAGACATGCTTTTTACATTCAGAGAAATGGTTGAGGGTGTAAATCTGAAACTTAAGAGAGGCCAGGGTTTGGGTCATAGGTCTCCTGGGAACTATTTGAGAAGTGTGAGTAAAATCAGTTAGGAAAGGATTGTCAAATGGAACATAAATCAATTGTAAATCACCTAGGAAAACAGTTCCACTGAGCAATCATGACCATCTCATACTTTTTTTTTTTTTAATTTAACTGATAGATGAGAAAAAAGAAACATCAACAGACCCATTCAAGCAAGATTTTAAAATATGCCCTGCTTTATTTTCAGGGACAAAATTAAAGGAAGATTTATCTTCCCTTTCATGTATTTGTTTCTTTTAAAATGATGACAAGTATGTCGTTGTCAATAGTTTCACTTAAATATTGAAGAATAATTGAGGGCGTTGGTGAGTAAATGCCTCATAAACCTAAGTAGGGTCACATGTCCATTCCTGAGCCAATCATTGACAAAAGGAATGGGACTCCCTCTTGGACCATCATTCTCTTCCTATAGGGAGAGTGGGATTTACCTCATCAAGATACCTAGCTGTATGTGTGTTGGGTGTGAAGTAGTAGTTAGCTGGAAAAAAAATTGGGAAAGTACAAAAAACAAGGATATCATGAGGGCAAAAAGTAGAGTCTGTTATATTATGATGATATAGTTAAGTGAATAAAGAATAATAACAACAATAGCTTGCATCTCAACCTTTATTATTGAATATTATTCTAAAATGTATTATTTCTTCTTACTTGAGTGAATAGAATTTATAAAGTATTTTGTCCCCACGGTTATCAATTTGCATTATCATGAATCATCATTACAAAAAATAATGTAAAGGTATAGAGAATTGAATTAATACAATATCACAAAATATATTGGAAGGTGTTTTAATGAATTTTTGTGATCTACTTAGAATATTTTAAGAATGCAAGTCCAGAAGGAAAGGATATTATTTGTTCAGTTCACTGGTGAATACCCAGTGCCTAAAACAATACCTTATATACAGTAGGGCTCAATAAATATCTATGAAATGCATAAATGAGGAAAATATGTATATCATCTTAGTTGTGATTTTTATCCCTCTCTGAAAAAAGAGAATTCTCTTTAAATATTCTATATCAAATTATTAGTATTTAATTTGCACTGATTCTACTATTCCCTTTTGTAATGCTCTTTCTAAATTTAACTATGTGTGACCTTCTCATTTGCCCTTCAACTTCATCCAAAGTTCTGGGTTTAGTCATATTGGCTTGTTTCTCCACTTGGGAATCAGATATCCTGGTATGATTTGTTTTGAATGGGCAGAACTATATTCTTTTTGATAGCCAATTTCCTTGAACTCCACTTTCTTAGAGAAACCCAAAGATTCACTGTACTAGTTTTTAAACTTGATACAGTTAGCTCCCCAAAGTTAATTTTCCTAAGCTTGCTGACATTTCCATTCCCTTCCCTTAGGGAAAGGAATTTAATTTCAACAATTTGTGATTGGTTCTTTAAAGTTTCCTTCTACTATTAAAAGCCCAACTAATTTTTTTTCCCTATGAGCAAGTATCAAACCTGATGTCTGCCATGGAAAATGTTACCTTTATCATAGAAGACCATTCTATGGAGATCTCTTTGCTTCCAAACTGTTCTATCATTGAGTATTCTCATTTTGATATGTGCCTGCCAACTCTTATCTTGAAAATCACTATCAGTTGGCTAAAGAAAACCTTATTAACCTTCTTTCCTGGTTAAGTGGTTTACACAATTTATATTAGATTTACAATATAGTAATTCTACATGTTCTTTCCATCTTGACTCTAATGCAATTTTTCCCCAAATAATCCCATTACTATGCCTTTATTCTAGGTTTATGAAGGCTTTAATTTCATAAATAATTATGAATGCTCTCTCTTCCCTAGGCCAGCCTATCAATTCCAAGTGCTATTCTACTACTTGTCAGATATTTTCATAGCATCTTCTCTCTGGCCCTGCTATGGGGCCTCCATATACTCCTAATTAATTCCTTCATTCAAAAGTCACATCAGACCCTATTTGAATAGATTTATGATCATTTCATCACAAAAGAATATAGCAATGTAATAGATGAAGAGATATTTTACATCACAAAAGAATATAGCAATGTAATAGATGACGAGATATTTTAAATATGTCACTGTTCATTAAACATAAAAACATTAAAGAAAGTAAGCAAATAATTGTGATAGAATAAGAATAAAAATCTTTAGTTCACTTTTTTAGAAAGAAAAAGGTGATAAAAGATTTGGTGAGAGCCTATGGAGGAGTTAAATGAATAGTTGAATCTACTTGATGAATTAAACAAGGAGATACTGGATGACTACATATGATAAGAAAATGAATATTTTATAAACACTGAAAAATGCCTCAAATTAATTTTCATTAATTCTTTTGATTTCATTAACTAATACGTTTTGAGTGTACAGGTTCAGAGAACACAGGGATAAATAACATGTAGTCTCTGCCAAGAATAAAATTACAGTTTTGGAATGAGAGACAGTTTATGTAAAGCTTTGTTTTCTTTCTTTTGCTGTATGTCTGTGATAGAAATCATAATGAGTACAATGGGGATGCAAAGAAAGTTTGGTAGAGAAGTCAGTTATCCTTAGTATAAGAGAAAATGATTCAGGAGCAAGAATATCTATGTGTAGGTATTTGTAAATAAGATTGTGCTGACTACACAAAGGTAATTGTATTCCATTGCTGTAAAACATCTCCAGCATAGAGTGAGAGAGGATGGTAAAGATTGTGGACATTTTCACTGAAAGTTCACCTCTGAAGTACAGAAGTATTTGGTTTCTTATACAAGGATGCCCAGGCAAATCACCAGGACACAGAGTTGGAGGATGGCTAGCATGTAATTGGGTCAATGGACCATGAGAGAGTGAAAGATGAATTTAAAAAGAGACATTTGCAGTTGCAAGACCACTGAGTTGATAATTTCTCTCAACTTGAAGGGCCATAGCTGATAGAATGGGTCATGAGTATGTTTATGGTGGGGGGAAGTGTCAAATGATATTTCCTTTTGGGCTATTTCTTCTGTTTATGATGCTTGTCAAGACACTTCCTCAATGGTGTTTTTGTCTACCCCAGTATGTCCTAAATGTTCTACTGGGTATTCTCAAGCTAACTACAATGAAATGTTTTATTTTATTTTAAAACTGCATACTAAATTCCTTAAAAGGAGAATCCAATATTTTTGTTTGCTTCAATAATTTTCTGAAAGGTATGTGTTTGACCTTTACGGAAGGTCACTAAGAAAACTATCTTATGATAGCCACACTCATACAAACACATTCTAGTCTCTCCAAAATTAAAAATGAACTCTCAGTGCCCCTGATCTCCACTATACTCCCATCTGTCTCTAACTCTGTTCAAAGCAAACCTTCTCAAAAGAGTTATCTGCATTTGTTGTCTCTCCTTTCTCAACAACTATTTACACACCAGTCCAGCTTCATTCCCAAGCATGGCCCCACAATGCCCTTTACCCTACTCTTGCCAAGGTCATTTACAATCTATAAAATGCTAAATCCAGAAGATATCTTCTGTCCTCATCTTATTAGGTCTCCTAGTAGCATCTGACAAGATTTATCATTACTTCCTTCTTGAAACAGTTTTCCTCCTCCTGCTCTCGCTATCTCTCTCTCTCAAATAAATAAATCTTTTTTAAAAAAAAATGAATACAATAAATCTTTTTTTTAAAAAAGAAAAGAATTGAGAGTTGAAAATATACACAGTTTATCAAAACAGGTTATATTTAAGGCATAAATGACAATAGAAAACCAAGCAGACAGCCCACTGTTAAGAAAGTGGGAACAACTGGTTTGGGAAGCAAATAACTTCACAGCCGAAAGCAACAAAATACCAGCTGTAACCAGCTCAGGAAATAATGGCAGGAAAGAAAAAAAAAAAAAAAAAGCTAGTCTGGCTTGTAGTCGTTGGAAATAGAGTGGCTTTTCTTCATCAGACTTTAGACTGATGGGGAAGTTAAGAGAAAAAGAAGAATGAGAGTTTGTGCCAGATTGAAACGATAACTCAAAAAATTTTCTTCAAATATTTGATAGAAAACAGTGTTTAGAAAATAGTGTTTAGATAGCAAATGGACTTTTTTCTGCTGCATTTTATTACTTTTATAGAAGGTTGACCATTAGCAAATCACCATTGTATATGATAAGCATTTTGAAAAGTTTCAAGAATCAATACTTTATCTTGATAGTTTTATTACATTGGCTAATTTCACTTTTTTTTGGAAACCTTAAAACTAGGTACTTTTGACAAGAATGCCACTTCCAGGTAAAACAATTTATTTATTCAGTGAATACTTTTGTGCATCTGCAAGGTAACAGATACCATAACTGGCTCTGAAGACAAAGATGAAAAAGATGGAAGCTTTTGTTATGAACCCCCTCGTAGAAGAGGAAATCATGATGTAACAGATAATATTGCAGTATTGTATAAAACACAAGGGCTAGAAAGAAGCAGTAGAGTGTAATGGCAAAGCGCATGGACTCGGGAGCCATTTCCTTGTGTTTAAACCCATTTTTAATCATTCTCTTACAATTTGGGTATTTTTGGACTGATTTAACTATTTCTCAGTTTCCTCATTTATAAAATGGGGACAATAATAATGCATTTGCCTTTTATAATCTAAGTGAAGGTTAAACATGAATCGATATGATTCACATGTAAGTCAAGATATGTAAAGCAGAGTGTCTGATGTATATTAGGCATTATGTAAGTGTTAGCTAAAGCTACACACACACACACACACACACACACACATAAATACGTAAGCAGTAGTGCAAGAGGAAAGGAGAGAATGTTGTTGGGAAGAATTTGTCAGGTAAGGCTTAACCAAGGAGGATTCCAAAGATGATTGCAAACTGGTAAGAATGAGAATTTGATCTAAAATCATTTTAGGTCAGGACACCTGGGTGGCTCAGCATTTGAGCATCTGCCTTTGGCTAAGGGCATGATCCCGGAATCCTGGAACGAAGTCCCACATCAGACTCCCGGCATGGAGCCTGTTTCTCCTCCCTCTGCCGTGTCTCTGCCTCTCTCTCTGTCTCTCGTGAATAAATAAATAAAATCCTTTAATAAAATAAAATAAAAATAAATAAATAAATAAAATCATTCTAGGTCATAGAAGTTATTTTTCAGCATAAATAAATAAATAAATAAATAAATAAATAAATAAATACCTGAAACTAGTTTAGCTAGGGGAGGAGGTTGATATTTGCGTATCGAGTTTTTTTCTCCTAGTATATGTAGTAATGTATATTGCATCTGGCTCTTATACTGGGAAAATCTAAGGTACAAACTAATTAATGTTTCACTAGCCACCCCCATCTTTACAATGGATTTTTACTCTGCCTCCAAACTTCAGATTCCCTAATTAATTTAATCAGATATTTCAATGTTTTGGCCACCTGGCCAGTATGGAAGTAAATATACTTACTTTGCTTTTAAATATGCCTGATTACTAATAAACCATTAAGAGACAAGACTGTCTTTTGTTAAATTGATTAAGAATTGGCCCCAAGAATTTCAAATGAAGCTTATTAGATTAAAAGCTCTTGAGGGCTACTATTGTACTTTTTTTTTAATGTATATTTTTTTATTGGAGTTCGATTTGCCAACATATAGCATAACACACAGTCCTCATCTCGTCATGTGCCCCCCTCAGTGCCCGTCACCCGGTCACCCCATTCCCCCAGCCACCTCCCTTTCCACTTCCCCTTGTTCATTTCCTAGAGTTAGGAGTCTCTCATGTTCTGTCTCCCTCTCTGATATTTCCCACTCATTTTTCTCTCTTTTCCCCTTTATTCCCTTTCACTATTTTTTTGTATTCCCCGTATGAGTGAAACCATATAATGATTGTCCTTCTCGAATTGACTTACTTCACTCAGCATAATACCCTCCAGCTCCATCCACGTCGAAGCAAATGGTGGGTATTTGTCGTTTCTAATGGCTGAGGAATATTCCATTGTATATACAGACCACATCTTCTCTATCCATTCATCTGTCGATGGACACCAAGGCTCCTTCCACAGTTTGCCTATTGCGAACATTGCTGCTATGTTTTTTATCATGATAGTCGATTCAACAAACACCCACATTATATGCATTTTAATGTAATAGCTGCCAGGTAAACCTGGAGCTCCACGTGGAATAGGTGTTAGAAGAATATAGGTCACACTGTACTGCGGTCTGGTGTTATGCTGATGGGTTTCATATTTGAGTCTTTCACTACTGTTATCTTTCCTCAATTATTTCCAGTAATTTCAGGGATCGTGGGATTGGGGCATAGAAAACTAAAAGAAAATGGACCTTAATTTAGACCAACAGCTGGTGGTTACACATGTAATTAATGGGGAAGACTGTTTACTGGTATTTATTTTAGAACCGATCCTGTCCCTGCCAAAGAAAATGGCAGTGCTGAAACTTCACATTTTCAAACAGCGAGTTCATTTGGCTGCCATGAACTTGCGGCTGTGACAAATTTATCTCAATTTTTCTCATTTCTTATACTGCATATGTAAGAGTCAGAATTTATACAGGGCATCGAGTTTTATTTTCATTTGATAATAGCCCTCTGGTTTTGATACAGATTAAATGAAATCCATGGCATATACTCTGGGATATAAAATTGTACATCTTAAAATATATTTAATTTGTGTTTTCCCACACTGTTGAGACATTTCAGTATCCTAATAGATACCACAAGTTAGTCTAATGAAGTCTGTGGGTGACTTCCATGCCATAGTCTATGGAACTCTGACATTTCATAATTAACCAAAGTCTGGGGATTCAGTTCTAAGTTGGTCTTTTGCCCAAGCATTCAATTCTTGAATATGATTAAGAAGCTGAATTTTATTTTTGAGTCCTTGGCTTCAGTTCCTTGAAGCCATGCTACTGAAATAATTTGGTCTCTGAGCATTTCCTTGTGGAGGGAATAATTTCCATGAAATAGTGTTTTTTTAGAGATTTTTCAGTTCAGTATTCTGTATAACATAATTCTCTCTACATGACATTCCTTTGCCTCTGCACGACTGGTTCTTTATCTTCCAGGTTTCGGCTTCAATATTATTTCATAAGAGACTTTTCCTGAATGATCTATGATCACAACATTTTCCACCTCAAATTATTTTAAGTCCTACCATATTTGTCATATATGATGTTTAACATTAACATATTTTTAAATGCCCCCAATACATGGAAACCATCAACTGCTCTTATTGTTTTTGCTCTGAGTAATTCAGCTAATTGTCTATTGACATTTTGAAGTTGTTTCCCTTTCCAGACTCTGTGGAATGTTAGGAAAGATTAATGAAAACCAAGAAAATTTGTTCCAATTTTCTTAGCTTAATATATAAGGTTAAAGGATCCAAACAGCTAGCATGTATTTATACTTAGTTATATATTATAGTTTATAAGAAGATTTTCAAAAGAACAAATCTCCAAAGCCCCTAAGAGTATTTTGTGAGCACTGTCTTTTTCCCCCTTCTCTCACCAGAAACTTAATGCAACTGCCTACCTTCTCTGCTCCAGAACTCTGGGTCTCTACTCTTGATTTTCACACAGATCTCTCAAATCCAGCATGTTCAAAACTGAACCCATCATACCCTCTCCAATCCCCATGCCTACAGAATCCTCCTCTGCTAGGCCATATATTGATTATTAGTATCATCTTCCACCACTTCTGGGCCAAGATCTGAGAATGGTGTGGAATTCTCTCTCAATCTACCGCTCCATAAGTCATCAAACGTCTTTCTCTATATTTCTACAGACATAAGTACTTATCTATCTGTACTAGCTACCATGTATACCTATCTGTATGTAATATCTATCCTTTTATCACACATTTGTTTACCTATTTATCTGTTTTTCTCTTTAATAAAATTGGAATCAGGTCCTCCCTCTCCATCCCCTTACCCCACCATCACCCATCTTTGCCACTGCCTGAGTTCAGGTCATTTTTTGGTCTAAGTTATCAAAATCAACCTCTTGCCTTGCCATTTCCAGTTCATTCCATCATCACAGAGTGATTTCTTTTCCAAAATTCTATCCTTTCTGTCTGAACTCCCTCTATCGTTCTTGAATGCCTTCAGGATAAAAACTAGCCTCTTAAGATAATATTTACAATCCTTCATGATATTGCCCTTGCTACTTCTTAGTTATATTTTTTCTTTCTCTCCACTTTGAGCTTTACATACAAAAATGTAGAGCAGCCTCAGCAGTTCTAGCAGAGCAACACCTGAATGTACTCTTCTTTTCCATGTCTCCTGAATGCTTGCACATTCACTGCTTTCTCTCTAAAATGATCTCAGTGCTTTACTTATCCCAGTGCCCTTCAAAATTTAGCTAAGCTATAGTTTCACCTAAAATGAGTTTTCAAGCCTCTCATTTTAGGTAAGTGCTTCCTGTTTCCATGGTGTTGTGAATAGTCCTGTCAGTATTCATTACTCTGCTTTTTTTTTTTTTTAATTTTTCTGCCTCTTCCTCAAGGGTATGGGCTTGTTTAAGACAAAGATTACGTTCTTTATCTAAAGCTCTGGTAGTTAGCACAGTGTCTGGCCCAAGATTTATGTTTAACACTAGATGAATGAAGAAATAGGCATGGAACCAAGAACAATAGATTCTATTCTGCAGCTAGAAAAGGCAATGTAAAAGTGGTTGGTACGTAAAATTTGGCCCTGGATTCTGCTTTCTATGTGTCAGGATATGTTCTAGATGTTTTTCATGTATGAATACATTTGGTCAGTGCAATTATTCTGAGACATGAGTACTACTTGTATCCATTTCCATGTTAGGAAATTTAGACATAGAGAAGTTTATGTGCCTAAGATCATACATTTTCTTAGTCTGTGTTCCTCTGGAAACAGAGCCTGAAGCAAAGGGTTATGTGCTAAAATTTGATTAGACAGTAAAACCAAGGAAGCAAAAGTTAGGGAAAAGGACTGAGACTACAAAGGGGAGAGTCAAAATAAGGTAGCATGATCAGCACTTGGTGTCAACTGTTCTGGCTCTCTCAGGACCATCTCTGGAGAGCCTTTATCATGAATGCATTTCAGGACTGTCTATCTATTGAAGGAGGGGAAAGGGGAAGAATTATCCATGGGTTCATGTGTCCAGTGGGCTAAATGTTTTTGCCACATTTATTTCTGGACTGGGCAAGCACAGTTGTCAAAAGGATCCCCTGGCATTTTATGTCCTTTCCTCAACAAGGGTACACCAGAGGAGACACAGGGGTGTGCAAGCGAATGATTCAAGGTAGAGTTCATTTATTTCCCTCTGGAGCCATTTTGAAGCTTGTGCAAAGATTGGTGCAGCAGGATGATGGATGGAATGACTGGCAAAGGCCCTGGAGAAGGTATGGCAGAAAGAATCTGCGGAGGTGCCTATGAAAAGTTTGATGTGTCCCTCAAATAAATGGTGAAATTCTAATTCAGATGCTAGCGATCTGACTCTAGGTCTTATAGTCCATGCCACCCTTCCATCTGGGCAACAGAGGCCCTTGTCCAATGCTTTAGTGGGACATACCTCACAGAGATATACCAGAAACAAAATTATGAAAGAACACATGGATGCTTCTATTTCTGATACATCCACAAGTCAAAACATCTGCTTTGTTGACCATATACTGCTAAGGCCCCAGGAAAATACTTGTCCACACTTTTTTTCAGAGTCCTTCACCCAAAGCCATGCTTGAGGGTTGTTGGGCTGCTGACACAAAAGAGTATGAGGGGTAAGTAATCTGCTGAAGCACATAACCAAGAGAAAAAGATTTAAAAATTTGCCAAGTCTTTCAGAGAGCATGACCACAACAAGTTCTTATCTGGTAAAATATCATTTCTGAGTGTTCTAATTCATAATATGGAGGGGGTATTCATAAAGAAAGATTGTAATAATTTTATGTGGCGTGTAAGGTTATTCTCTACATGGCCATCTGGTTCCTACTGAATGTTAGAATTATAGATAGTTTTATTTCTAGAAACTAATTTAGTAGGATTCAATTAATTTTTTAATTAAATTTAAAAACTCAGCTGTATATAAAATCTGGACCTGAAATTATTATATTCATCCAGTATAATTTCTATTTGCCCATAATTTTAGTAGATAATATCAAATGTTTTAGAGAAAAATAACTTTGTAAAGTACATATGAAAGGCAATTAAAGTTAATTTAATTCTTAAATTTGCTTTAATGTATACTTCTTGATGAAGATAATTCAACTATTGTGAACTCTGAATATAATTAAGTGTTATTATTTTAGTTCTTTACATCATTAGATATCATTAGAATATAAATTATGCGAAAATCTTGGTAATATCACAATTCAAGATTTGCTGAAACAAAGGCATAAATAAATGTTTGGAATACATATAAAAAAACTTATGAATTATGTATTATTTTAAACTTATCCAGATACCCTCAATCAGCAGAATATTAAGCCATATGCATTAATAATTGAATTTAGCAATCTATGGTATTTGGCTGACTCAATCACTCAAAAACCATAGATTTAAATACATCTTCAAGTTTGTTATTATTAGTTGTATGTGATAAAACATTGTACTTCACAGTTGGTCAACTATGAAATATAATTTTTCAGGGGACCTAGTGGCTTGGTTGATTAAGCATCTGCCTTCAGCTCAGGTCATGATCCCAGGGTCCTGGGCTCTCTGCTCTGCAGGGAGCCTACTTCTCCCTCTCCCACTCCCCCTACTTGTGCTCTCTTTCCCCTTATCAAATAAATAAATTAAATCTTTTTTAAAAAAGAAATATAATTTTTCAAATATTTAGACATAATGTATGTATGTGCCCCCATTTCTACTCTTGCCCCAGACTTCACAGATATTACGGTTGGTTCTGCCCATATTTATAGTAAATGCCTGTATTCCGCTCTACCGTACCACATCCACTCCACCCCACTCCACCCATATAGTACCTACTCTATCTACTCCACTCCGATACTAAACTGCTTCCCTAGTATTTTAGAGATTGGTCCAACTGAGCAATTCTTTCTAGTTACACAGTTATGAAATTGACAAAACTAAGACATCGCTTTAGTGCAATTAAACTATTGACACTGTATTTAAATAGATAATATTTAACTATCTACATACAAATATGAAAATAATTACAGATGATAAGTACTAAATATTCCAACTTATAGTATGGTACAATGTGATACTTTCAGCTCTTGAGGAAAATCCTATTTGAATGTCAGTCACCTCCTCAGTCTCCCAACAGGATTTCATTTAAGTCATCTTAATTAATTCCTCCTGTAAGGAGGAACCCTGCTTTGTCCTCTTCCCTCACTGAATGAATAACTCAGGTAAATTGCCTTAGGTAAATTTCACTAGGCATTTGCTTACTATGTTATTTTTGTGTAAGACAAAATGTTTTCTGGACATGTAGAAATTTTATTAGGTAGTGTTAAAAATATTTCTAAAGGGTTGTAGTTTTACTGATTTTTATATATTCTCTTTTGAATTGATTCCCAATAAGGAGCTTCTGGGGGAGGCAGAGGTAATTAAAAGTTATATCACTTTTACCTCAAATGCTATCCCGTCTCTATTTTTCCCTGATGAAGTCGTAGACCCTGGGCACACTTTTCAAAGAGACTCTGTTTATTTGATACCAAGTTGTTGTTTTTATGTTTTTCCCCCATAATTACAATTTTGGCATGTTATACTCAATAAAAATTAGAATATTATAAAATATTCCATTCTTGATCTTCCTATGAAAGCCAAAGGGGAAGATATAGCTGCTAAGCAATCATCTTGAGAGAATACTCTTATGATAATAAACTCATCTTTAGCCACGAAGTAATTTAAATATATTTTGGTTTTTCCTAACAGTTATATTTTCATCTCTGACTCCATCATAGAAATCTCCCATGACGTATATTTAGGTATTTTGTATTTCTGTATGATAAAGATCTCTTTATTTTTTATCTTTTATATATACAAACTAAAATAAAACCTCCGTATGATTTTTTAGTTCTGGCAAAGTTATTTTGCAAAGTTATTGCAAAATAATATTTGGTTATTCAAACTCTATTCACTTATAGGCTATCAATTTATTATATTCTAAGTTAAACTCAGAAATGTAAATACAGTCTTTAATATATTCTCTGAACCCTTCTATCAGAAGTTTAGTGTAATGTAGGTTCATTCAAATGAGATAGCAAAGCCACTAATAGGCTAAAGTATTTTTAAAAATAATCCAAATATTCACTCTCAAGTATCCATGCAAATGAGACTAAAGATTGGCCTAGTAATTAAATATTTATTTTAAAAATCTGCTCTACTTTTTATGATGCACAGATGTATTCTTAACGTTAAATCATGACACGAGAGGGAAATCAGGTATCCAAGCTTGGCAGATTTCTCAATGCCAAGCAAATCTATGTCTCCGAAGATGGTCTAATGAACTTGACCTAAGCCAGATGGAATCACCAGGACAGCTGGGAGGACAAGCATACTGGTGAGGGCAGAGAATCTCTCACCCTTCTGGCTGAATTGGTTCCATAACTCATACTTGAACTATAATTATTTGAAAGTTGAGTAAGAAGTCATGACATCCAGACATCATATTTCTTACAAAATCCTCTCTGGTGCCAGAGGCATATAGAAATTCCCTGCTTCCAGACAGATTGATGCTCATAATCATGACGATTTGTGACACTTACTTGACCTCCTCAAGCTACAAATAATCAGAATATTTGACCTAAAATAAAAACTTTTCAAAGTAAATTAATAAATTTCTTTGGAAAGCTTAAGAGTAATGAAATGTGTGTGTGTGCATGTGTGTGCATTGTTGCTACTGCTCTATACATCTCATTTATTTTTAGGTTGTAAGATAACCTCTAATACTAATAATATTTATTTACCTTAAATAGCTATTATTGCAATTATCTGAAGTAATCCCTTTATCTGTGAGGAAAACAACTGCAGACAAACAGATTATGGTTATATGTCTTAGAAGTGGATTGTTCTTTAAAAGAACACATTTTTTTGAGAGCTGGCAATCTCCTGCTAAGGTCAAATGAGTTTTAAAGTCAAGTGGTAAAATTAAATGGCTGTGAAATATTTGGAATGCAAGTTAATACCTAGAAACTTACAAATGAAAATATTTTAGAAGAAATCAGCTAAAATCAGGAATGTTTCATTGAACTCAGCTGTAAAAGAGCAGGCAATGCGAAGGGCAAAACACTGGAAGTAATATGTTGCTAAGGTGAAAGAGCAGTTTTATTTACAAGGAGTTTGGAGAATATGACACTTTACTCAACTGTGATAGATTATTTGTGTTGTCATTTCCAATGCATGATAAATGCAAAGTATTTTCTAATCCGGAGAATATGGAACATCTCAGAATTTCTAGCTACCCCATCATATACTGAGCTCTGGCTACACTGAAAATACCCACCAATATCTTCTTCTATACCTTTGCACAGAGTAAACCCTTGTACTACCATTTCCTCTTTTTCTTTCAGCCTACAAAATGTCTTCTCATCCAGCAACAGCAAATCTACCTTGACTTCTCCAGGCAAAGTGAATTCACTTTTCCATTAGTCAGATTATATGATATTATAATTATTTAATCATAGGTATTAAACTCATTTTTATCATACTTCATAATTATTTGAAACCCCAAACCTCAATATCAAACCACGTATTCCATGACTACAGAAAGCATTTGTGTTCTTTTTTATATCCTCAAAACTTCCATAATACATTTGTATGTAATATTCTTGAATCTCATTTGTTGAATCCTTGCTGTGGTGTGGGTCTCCAATCATTTTCTTTTTCTGTGTCCCCCATTCTCCCAGTATTCTCTCAACTTCCCTAGCTTTCCATCCACACCTTCACCCATGCCACCACTGGATGTGACTCTTATTTCATAAGCTCACATTAAGTTGTCCACTTGGAAGATTTTTTTTGAAACTCAGTTACAGGAGTGCCTGAGGTGGCTCAGTTGGTTAAGCACTTGCCTTCGGCTGAGGTTGTGATCCCAGGATCCTGGGATTCAGCCCTGTGTGTGTGGCTCCCTGCTCAGCGGGGAGTCTGCTTCCCCATCTCCCTCTGCTGTTCCCCTTGCTTGTGCTCTCTCTCTAATAAATAAATAAAATCATAAATAAATAAATAAATAAATAAATAAATAAATAAATAATAAACAAATAAAATCTCAGTTACAAAATTCTGTTATCTAGCTTACTTTTTAAGATTGCAAATAAGACAGTTTTTTAAAAGGCAATAAGCCTATCTTTTAAGAGTCTATAATCTAAACCACATTTTCACATAAATATTTTACACTATATATTACAAGGAAAGAAAAGCAGGTGAATCCACTAGATTGCTGAACCTCCCCTCTCTTCCTCCAAAATATCCTGAATGGCATTAATCAATCAGTGCCTGAGACCCTCAGTGCACCCACAGAGAAGTAGGAATGCACATGTCAGTTTGCATATTAAATTTCTATAAAATGTGACTTCTTTCCTTTTTATCTTAATGTAAAATAAATATAAATAAATGTTTTATTTTTATGTCAACACATTACAAGCTATTAGTTAAAAATGTTCTCTCTTAATATTTGCATTATGCTCCACAAAGGATATGATAGGGCTATGTTGAAAAACACCCTTAACTGTAGTATAAGAAAGTAGAATGGAGAGGCACCTGAGGAGCTGTCAGCTAAGCGTCTGCCTTTCACTCAGGTCATGATCCTGGGGTCCTGGGATTGAGCCCCATGTCAGACTCCCTGCTCAGCGGGAGTCTAGTTCTCGCTCTGTCTCTCCTGCTTGTGCAAACATATGTGCGTTCTCTCACTCACTCAAATAAATAAAGTCTTTTTTTTAAAAAAAAGTAGAATGGAAGAGAATTCAGAGCAAACACAATTTTCCCTAGTGTTTACTTTTTATTTTCTTGTGGCTATTTTTTAAAACAGCTTTATTTGAGATACCTTCTATACAATTCACCAATTTAATGGTTTTTAGTATATTTATAGAGTTGTTCAATCATCATTACAATCAATTTTAGAACATTATCATCATCTCACAGAGAAACTCTGTACCCATTAATAGCCACTCCCCATTTCCCAGCAACTTCTACCCTCCCCTGTCCCAGCCCTAGGCAACCAACAATCTACATTCTCTTTCTATTTGTCTTTTCTAGACATTCCACATAAATGGAATCTCAAAATATGTGCTCTTTAATGAGTTTCTTTTAGTTAACATGTTTTCAAGGTTCATCCATATGTAACATGTATCCACATTTCATTTCCTTTTAGCCTAATAATATTCCATTCTACAGATATACCATTTATGTAGCAGTTGATGGATATTTGGGTCCTTTACACATTTTAGCTATTATGAATAATGCTGCTATGAACATTCATGTACAAATGTTTGTATGAGCATATATTTTCATTACTCTTGGGTGTATATACCGAGGAGTGGACTTGCTAGGTCATATGGTAGCATATGCTAAACCTTTGGAGGAACTGTTAGACTGTATCATTTTACTTTTTTCTACATTTTTTCCCACCAGCAATGTATAAATGTTCCAATTTCTTCACATGCCCACCAACATTTGTTATAATTTTATTATAGTCATCTTGGTGGGTGTGACGTGGGTGTGAAGAGATATCTCACCTTGGTTTTGATTTGTATTTCCCTGATGGCTAATGGTGTTGAGCATCTCTTCACATGCTAATTGCTAATTAGAGTATCTTTGCAGAAATGCCTATTCAGATACTTTTCCCCTTGTAATTGGGATACCTGTGTTCTGATTATTAGGTTTTAAGAGTTCTTTATGTGTTATAGATACTAGTCCTTTATCAGATATATGAATTGCAAAATTACTGCTATTCTGTGGGTTTTCATCTCACTTCCTTGATAGTGTCATTTGAATATGAAGCACATAAATTTTTACTTTTGTTAATATCCAACTTATCAATATTTCTTCTTTTGTTGCTTGCCCTTTTGGTGTCATATTTAAGAAGCCACTGTCTAATCCAAGGTCACAAGATCTACACCTAGATTTTCTTCTAAGAATTTTACAGTTTTAGGTCCAATAATTAGGTCCTTAGTCCATTTTGAGTTAGTTTTTGTATCTGAGGTGAGTTCTACTTGTTTAAAAATATGTAATATAACTAAAAATATATACTTGGCCTTTGTCCTTGGTTCCTGGCACATATCTCCTAAGTCTTGAAATCCCCTGAGTGATAAGTGTTTGTATGCTTATAATATGACTGATAACTGTGGTCCCTTGGGTAACTTCAGAATCAGGACTGGTCTCCAAAAGGACCGAGGCATGATTAGAGAGTTGTAATTTTCAGCCCCATCTCACAAACCTGCCGGAAGCAGAGAGGGGCTAGAGACTGAATTCAATCACTAATGGTCAATAATTTATTCAATCATGCTTGTGTTATGAAACCTCCATAAAAACCTCGAAGCGATGGTGTTCAAAGAGCTCTTGAGTTGGTAATATATTGACATGTTTTGAAGGTCCTGTGCATGAGAGGACATAGAAGCTCCTTGCACCCACACACTCCCCCATACGCTACCTCATGCATCTCTTCTATTTCTTTTTCCTGAGTTGTATCCTTTATAATAAGCATAAGTAAGCTTAAGTAAATTGTTTTTTTGAGTTCTAGCAAATTATTGGACCTAAGGAGGAGGCTGTGGGAACCCTCAAATTTATAGCTGATTGGTGAGAAGTACAAGAGACCTCTGGAACCGTTGACTGGTGTCTGAAGTGGAGGTAGTCTTGTGAGACTAAGGTCTTAACTAGCAGTGATGGCACTAATTTCAGAAACTAAGTTTCAGAATTCAGTTGAATTGTTGAACACGCAGTTGATGTTAGAGAATCAAAGAATCACAGAACTGTAATGTTTTGTTTTTTGTTTTCTTTTTGAGAGAGAGAGAGAGCATATGCGCACACGCACATGCATGCACACGTTGGCACGCATGAGTTGGGGAGGGGCAAAGAGGGAGGGAAAGAGGGAATCCCAAGCAGGCTCCATGCCCAGTGAACCTCCCGGGCACCCTGCAATGTTGTTTTGACTGTTATTAGGCACTTGACGGGATGAGCACTGGGTGTTATGCTATATGTGGCAAATCGAATTCCAATAAAAAATATACAAAAAAAGAAACTTATTTTCCTCCTTCTCTCTCTCTCACTCTCCCTCTCTCTCTCTCTCTCTCTCATAAAAGCAAATTAAGTACTATAGTAAAAACAATAGTGCTTAACAAAATCCATTTGCTCTCCTTTACTTCCTAACCCCAATGCAATTAAGGGCCAATGGATCAGAGAGCAGCTCAGGCCATGAAAAGCCCATCTATTGTTTCTCAGTCTCTCTTCCCTGCTCTTCAGACTTCAGAAGATCTTTCCCAAGATGTCATACTGGCCATCAGCCCAGTCCCTAAGTGATTATGTGAGTAGAGGCCTTTGCTGACCTATGTTAGATATATAGTATGAATAATAAATACACCTTTATTGTGTTAAACCACAGTTTTTATTTAGTTTAATCTGTTTCGGCTGTCACAGAATATTGTAGCCTATCCTAACATAGGTCCGTCTACTAATAATTTTCCATTAGCTTTAAACTCTCAAGAGGTAGAACAGCTTTCATGGGGTAGTTTGGTAAAACTGCTTGCCTCTGCTTATTTAACAGAATGACCTTAAGAGTATGATAATTTTTAAGTTACAAAATATCTTACATAAGTAAGATAAATTTTCTTCCTGGTATTCCTGAGTTAAGCAGAGTTGTATTAATATCCAGACTTTACTGATAAGGGAACGGGTTTAAAATGGTTAAGGAAATTAACCACTTAACATTGCATACCTACCCAGCAGCACATTTGTCCTACAAATTTTGATCTATTTCCTCCTGGTGAATATAGTTTTTGAAGCCCTGGGGTTTTCAGGACTTTTAGGACCTTTCTTTCTAAAAAGTTTACTTATGATTTTCTGTTTCTGAATAAATTGATTTTTCATGTTGTTTGATCATTTATTTCAAACAAATAATACAGTCAATCACAGTATGGGTCCAATAGATAATGACTAGGTTATCCTCAAGCTTTTTTCAAAGGTTATCTGTGAGGTCTCTAAGAATCAAATGTGATCATGGGCCATAGGTTAGTTATCATCATTCAGGACAGGTGGTTTTGTTTTTTGTGGGTTTTTTAAAAAATTATGTAACTTCATTTCTTTTAGTGTACTTGTCTGGTTTTGGTATCAAGCTAATGCTGGCCTTATAAAATGAGTTTGTTAAGTGTTCCCTTCTCTTTAATTTTTTGGAGGAGTTTGAAAAGGATTGGGTTAATTCTTTTTTGAATGTTTCATAGAATCACCAGTTGAAGCCATCTGGTCTCAGGCTTCCTTTGTTAGGATATATTGCATTACTCATTCAATCTCCTTACTCATTATTATTCTATTCGTATTTTCTATTTCTTCATGATTCAATCTTGGTAAGCTGTATGTTTTTAGGAGGTTATCCATTCTTTAAAGCTATCCAATTTGTTGGTATATAATTGCTCATAATAATCTCTTATAGGCCTTTGCATTTCTCTGGTATCAGTAGTAAGGTCTCTTTCATTTATAATTTTATTTATCTCTTTTTTCTTCTTAGTCTAGATAAAAGTTTGTCAGTTTTGTTGATCTGGGACACCTGGGTGGTTCAGTGGTTGAGCATCTGCCTTCGGCTCAGGACATGATCCCAGGGTCTGGGATCAAGTCCCACATCAGGGCTCCCTGAAGGAAGCCTGCTTCTCCCTCTGCCTATGTATCTGCCTCTCTCTGTATCTCTCATGAATAAATAAAATCTTTTTTTTTTTAATTTTGTTGATCTTTTCAAAACACCAATTCTTTATTTTGTTGACTTTGTGAATTATTTTCTTGTCTGTATGTATGTACGTATGTATGTATGTATTTTGAAAGATTTTATTTATGTATGTATTTAAGAGAGAAAGAGTGCATGAGCAGGGGGGAGGGGCAGAAAGAGAGGAAAAGAGAGAATCCCAAGCAGACACCATGCCCAGCCCAGAGGCTGACATAGAAGCCCGACAGAGGGCTCAGCTCCATCTTGTGACCCTGAGATCACGACCTGAGCTGAAGTCAAAAGTGTTTGCTCAACTGAATAAGCCACTCAGGCACCCCTGTATATCATTTATTTTTGCTCTAATCTTTACTATCTCCTTCTTTCTGCTAGGCTGGGTTTTAGTTTGTTCATTTTCTAGTTCCTTGGGGTATAAAGTTAGGTTGTTTACTTGAGAGCTTTCCTTTATTTTATGTATTATGACTATAAATTTTCCTCTGAAGTATAGAACTGCTTCTGCTGTATCTCATAAGTTTTAGTATGCTGTTTCCAAGAAATAGAAAGTATCCAAGTTGGAAGAGAAAAATTAAAATTTTCTGTTTGCAGATGACATGATCTTATGCATAGAAAACCCTAAAGATTCCACTAAAAGACTGTTTAAACTAATAAACAAATTTAGTGAAGTTAGATGATATAAAATCACCATACAAAATCAGTTGCATTTCAATATACTAACAGCAAATGACCTGCAAAAGAAATTAAGAAAGCAGTCCCATTTACAACAGCATCAAAAACAATATACTTAGGAATAAATTTAACCAAGGAGGTGAAACATCTGTATACTGAAAACTATAAAATACTGATGAAAGAAATTAAAGAAGACACAAACAAATGGAAAGATGTTTCACATTCATGGATTGGAAGAATTAATATTATCAAAATGTCTATGCTATCTAAAGAAATCTACAGATTCAATGCAATTCTTATAAAAATTTCAATGGCATTTTTCACAGACTAGAGAAACAATCGTAAAATTCATGTAGACATACAAATGATCCCAGATATCTAAAGCTATCTTGAGTAGAACAAAGCTGGGGCATCATACTTCCTATTTCAAACTATATTGCAGAACTATGGTAATCAAAGCCACATGGAACAGGCATAAAAACATACCATTGGAACAAAGTAGAGCCACAGAAATAAACTCACAGACATATGGTCAACTAATCTTCAATCAGGGTGCCAAGAATACAAAATGAAAAAAGAGTAGTTTCTTCAGTCGATAGTGTTGGAAAAACCTAGATACCCACATGTAAGAAGAATGAAATTGAAAATTATCTTACATTATACACAAAAACCAATTCAAAATGGATTAAGACTTAACTAGAAGATCTGAAACTAAACTTCTAGTAGAAAAAAAAAACAGGAAAAAGTTCCTTGACATGAGTCTTGGCAGTGATTTTTTTGGAAATGACACCAAAAGCAAAGGTGATAAAAGCAAAACTAAACAAGTGGGACTACATCAGACTAAAAAGCTTCTGTTTGGCAAAGAAAACAACAAGATGAAAAGACACCCAACAGAATAGGATAAAATATTTGCAAACAACATATCTGGTAATGGGATAACATGTAAGAAACCATTGCAACTCAATAAGAAAAGTAACCATATTCCTTAAAATGGCAAAGAATCTGAATAGATGTTTCTCTAAAGATGACATACTACTGTCCAAGAGGTATATGTAAAGATGCTCAACATCACTATTCTTAGGGAAATGCAAATCAAAACCACAATGAGATCATCTCACAACATTTTATAATGGCTATTATTTTCTTTAAAGATAGTAAGCCAAAAACAAAAAAAATAAAGATAGTAAGCATTTGCAGAGGTGTGGAGAAAAGGGAACACTGGTACATTTTTGGTGGGAATGTAAATGAATTCAGTCATTATGGAAAACAATATGGAGTTTCCTCAAAAATTAAAACTAGAACTGCAACAAGATCCAGCAATGCCATTTCTCAGTATTTATCCAGAAGAATTGAAATCAGGATCAAAGGGACACCTGCACTTCCATGTTCACTGAAGCATTATTGAGAATAGCCAAGACATAGAAGCAAGTTAAATGTTCATAGCTGGATGATTGGTAAAGAAAATGTGGTATAATTATGCTAAGTGAAATAAGTCAGACAGAGACAAATACCACATGATTTCACTTATATGTGGAATCTAAAAGACAAACAACAACAACAAAACACCAGAAACAGACTTATAAATATGGAGGAAAAACTGGTGGTTGCCACAGGGGAAAGAGGTAGAAGGATGGGCAAAATACGTAAAGGAGATTAAGAGGTACAAACTTCCAACTACAAAACAAATAAGTCACGGGGATGAAAAGTACAGCATAAGGAATACAGTCAATAATACTGTAATAACATTGTATGATGACAGACGGTAACTGCTCTTATTGTGGTGAACATTGCATAATGTAGAATAGTTGAATCACTATGATAGGTACCTGAAACTAATAGAACATTGTATGTCAACTATACAATAATAAAAAATTTAAAAAACGAAAGAACAAACACAAATGTAATACATACACACAGTAAAATATTATCAAGCCTTAAAAAAAGCAGGAAATTCTGCCAATTGCAACAACATGGATAGACATGCAAGACATTATGCTAAGTGAAATGAGCCAGACACAGAAAGACAAATACTATATAATCTCACTTATATGTGGAATCCAAAATAGTCAAATTCATAGAAGAGGAGAGTAGAATGGTGGTTGCCAGGGGCGAAGAGGAGGGGAAAATAGGGAGGTGACAATCAAAACATACTAGATTTGTTTCACAATAAGTTCTGGAGACTTCTAGTAATACAGCATAGTGCCCTAAGCCAACAGTACTGTATTGTATACCTAAAATTTGCTTGTTAAGTGTTCTTATCAATGCACATAATAATAATAATAATAATAATTATTATTATTATTATTATTATTATAAAAGAAGGTTAGGAGGAAACTTTGGGAGATAATGGATGTATTGTTCATGGCCTTGATGGTGATGGCTTTACAAGGTCTACTTATCCCCCACTTCACTGAGTTATGTATCTTAAATATGACAGCTTTTTACATGTCCATCATACTTCCATAAAGTGATTTTAAAAAATAAATTATGCAGGGGCACCTGGGTGGCTCAATCCGTTAAGCGTCTGCCCAGGCTCAGGTCATGATCCCAGGGTCCTGGGATCAAGCTCCATTTGGGCTCCCTGCTCAGTGGGGAGTCTGTTTCTCCCTCTCCCTCTGCCTCTCCACTCCCACCTGTGCTCTCCCTCTCTCAAATAAGCAAATAAAATATTAAATAAATATATAAAAAGATGGGTTTGTGGGATCAAGTTATGTATAATGTAAGGCAGAGCATTATTCCACAAAGATGTGGGTTCCTCTTACTCACCCATCCATCCAAATATGAAGAAACTAAATGCAATTAGAGACAGCCCTTTCCAGAAGGTTGAATATTAATTGTGTAGTTATAAAATATTGTGTCATCATCTAATATTTGAAGAATTAAACTCCTTGTCAAATATTTAATATTAAATATTTAAAATATTAAATCTAATTCTTAAAGGCTTTCTCTTCTTTTCCAAAGAGATGAACAAGGTTGACAAGAGGCACAGCAGTTTATGTACTGTGCTGTTCTGAAATTTATTCAATACTGAATTACCATGTGAAGACAGTGAGTGGTAAAGTGTTTCCAAGCAAGGAAGCCAACTGTGTTTACAATTCTCTCACTTAATGGACTAAGCAAATGTATTCATGAGCTTAGTCCCTGAAAATACAAGTGTGATGCATTGCATCCAAAAATTATATACAGTGAGATATTAATAGTTTGGGACTCACTGAATTAAATAATACTTTTCCACTGAAATGCTTCTCAAGATGTTTAATGTGCTATGTGTGTTTTGAACCTCCCCTAAGAAGATAAAGCCTAAAACATCTAATGTTATTTGGCAGTACAAACTTATTTTTGTGGAGTATCCATGATGGAAGACAATTTGAGGAATGTAAATGTATTGAATGTAACTGAGGTGGGAATACGGTCACCTTACATACTCACTAATTCTGAAAACTGGCAAGCTACTTGATTCCTGGACTTCCGCTAATGGTACTGCTTCTGCCTGTTTCATGAGGAGGGTTAAGGAGATAATAATATCCACATAGAACTGTTCATATGCATCATTATATGCTCATCACCAAGTATAGTGCTGCTATATAGTGAATATTCAATAAATATTTATTGGACATGTCAGTAAAACAGCATGTTTATATACATAATACATAACTAGATAATTATAAAGTACTTGACAAATATAAAATAGCATCTCATAATATTAGAATGACTCATCTTGACTTGAAAATAATTTCTAAAGTTTTATCTCTGCCATTATAATTTGGGGTGACTCATGATTTTTTTCACTGTGTAAAGAGGCATATAATTAGCCACTCCTAATGACTATTATTAGTGTCAAGTTTTACATTAGCAATAATCTTGGAAAGAGAACAGTAGTTGAATATGAAAAAGTATAGGAAAATTATGATAGGAAGAGACCTATATTATAAAATGCTATTAGTACGGATCTTATTTAGTTTTTACATGGTCTCTGTGTAGCTCAATAAAACTACAAAAAAACAAGATGGAACATTTTTGTGGCAGGTTACTGATGATGACATAAGTATTTTAAGGTACTAAGAATGAATGGAGATAGTTACAGTAACAAAACTTATAATCAAAAGGGTTACATTTAGGTCTGGATTTTTCTAACATGGTTTTTCATTAGAACTCTTTATGCTTTTACTTTCCTGCACTACTATTGTAGCCTCCTTTCTTCCTCTAGCTACTTAATATATTTACCTGCACTGTTAGATCTCTCAAACAGCATTTATTTCAATGATCTTGACTTGTTTCAATTAAAAAAATAAATAAAATTATGGAAGATAAACCCTGAAGAGCCTATGTTTTGAATGTTTGACCAGTTAGAGCGTTTTCATAGTCATCATTTCAACCTCAAGAAAACTGCCTTTCAAGTACTTTATATGACGTTCCTGAGAACTTTTTGATTTTGACCAAATTATTGAATATATTGGTTACCAGTTCAGGAGCAGGTTTGTGAAGGCAGCATGCCTTTATTCCAGATATAAATCCCCAAAGAAATCAGCCATGTGTGCTAGTTATACCCACAGGGATGTAACTGATGGAAAACTTGTGAAGAAACAGACAAAAATTGTTTTTTGAAAGTGGGAACAAAAATTAACATCTGATTTTAAAGATACATTTATATTTCATTACTTCAAATAAATTATAATTCATGAGAATGGAGACGAGCGCTCCAGAGAAGAGGAAAAATAGTATCACATTGTTTTTTCTGGTCTGAAGCCGAAGTACACTTGTGCAGCTGTGGAAAAAAAAGGGGGGGGGTGGGGCTTTCAAAGACTCTCAACAGGCATGCTTCAATAAGACATCCTACTGTTCTAGAAAATGCCTCAACAGAAAGGTCAATTTTTAAGAAATCATTCAAAGGAATAAGCCAAACTTAAAAGAAATTTGTCTGGGATCCTAGGTAACCTTACTTTGCCCCTTCTGAGTTGATTCTGTTTCATGTCAGAGACACACTAGACAAGTGGATGTGAAAGGGAAGGGCATTTGAGCTTTCTTGGCTGATCCACCACAGCCATTCTTAGCAATGCTTCCTCCATTGTCAACACTTCAAACAGAAACCATAATATGAATATCACCAGTGAGAGATTTGGAAAATGCACCACATCAATGACTTACTCTCCTGCCTCCCTCCCCCAACACCTGCTACCCTCCCCCCCAAGACAACATCAGAGCTTACTATCACGATACTGTAAGAGAAGTTTCGGACAAATTAAGAGTCCCCGCCAAGCCTCATTGTTACCGTATCCAGTGTCATCCTGGCCTCTTGCAACAAAGCCTTTAACGATGAGTTTTGAGTTAGCATTCCAACTCCTGAAAGCATGTTAGGGAATTTTATTTTTTATTTATTTTTATAAGGTTTTTAATTTTTTAAAATAATCTCTACACCCAACATGAGGCTTAAACTCACAACCCTGAGATCAAGAGTCACATGTTCCAGCAACCAAGCCAGCATGTTAGGTAATTTTAAATAAAAGTCAGTTACCTGTTAAGTGTTCAGTACATTCAGGATTTTCTTTGAATATTCTTCTGTCTACAGGTACAGCAGGTAAGAAACTACAATCGAACACTGATGTCAAAACATTAAGAAAAAGGAAAGAGAAATTTTCATTGGGTAACAACACTGTGCTTCAAAAGGAAACACATATTCTGATTGTTAAGTCACTGCTATTTCTACTGCATCATGCTTCCCCCTACCACAAGGATGAGTTTTCTCTATACTATTATCGATACTGGAAAATTGCCAACTACTTTGTTCTTTTGGTTAATTGAACTAGGAGTTTTATACGCATTATTTAATATACAATGATTAAAAACTCCCTGTTTTATTTTAGCACCACGGCTCTCCTCTTAGGGTTTGCAGATAGATATACATATCCAGAATCTATATATCTACATATCTTTATTCCAGACAGCTCTGCTCCCAGGCCCGTCCTTTTTCCTCTTCTTTCCTTCTTCTTCCTTTCAAGAAGGCAAGCTGAGAAATTCCAAAAGTCGGTTCTGGAAAGGTTCGAATGAGATGCCATATCATACCAGGACAATTTGAACAAATTTCCAGTCACTTTCACTAGCTCTACCCTTTTTTTTTTTTTTCCACTCTGGTCCATCCAGCATACCATTCTCAGACAGATAATTCAAAAACCTCACTTTCATTGCTTAATCACTTGATGAAGAACCGACCTGGACTCTCATTTCCTACCGCAGCATGTTCACATACATCAGCCTGACTTCAGCTCTCTGCATAAATAATGTAGCCACAACATATGTCCCACTCTTCTAGAACAAATGGCAGTCTTTCTGAATGAAAAACGTTCCTCGCCTTCTCCCTTTATCAGTTATATTTATTTCCAGTTCTATGATTTAGCTTTGGCTGCCACTCTCCAACCTAGATGCTTTTCTTTTTGTTCTTGAACTAAATAAAACTATTGTTCACGACTCCTCTCTTCTGGAAACTG
This sequence comes from Canis lupus baileyi, assembly GCF_048164855.1. NCBI lineage: Eukaryota > Metazoa > Chordata > Mammalia > Carnivora > Canidae > Canis > Canis lupus. Next base: position 17,490,278 of record NC_132867.1, read on the forward strand.
GGGAGAGAACCCCTCTCTCTGTTACAATATCACTTGGAGTGAGTGACATACGGCTGGTCACTTCATTTTTGACTAAGGTTGTCCTGACCCTTAGTTTTCTTCTTCTGTACTTACCGTAACCTGTTCATGGGACTATGTCTAGCCAATAATCATGTTGTTGGTTTGGGTGCCTACCACTGGCTATCTAATTAGAAGGATCTCTAAACGTGTTTATTTTTTTAAAAGATTTTATTTATTTATTCATGAGAGACACAGAGAGAGAGAGGCAGAGACACAGGCAGACACATGAAGCAGGCTCCATGCAGGGAACCCGACGTGGGACTCAATCCTGGGTCTCCAGGATCAGGCCCTGGGCTGAAGGCGGGCGCTAAACCGCTGAGCCACCCGGGCTGCCCTGTACATGTTTTATTTTAGCAAAAATATTTCTTACTCAAGAAGAAAAGTAGAGAGAAAATCTCTTTACCTCTCTGCCCTGCCCCCCTCTCTCATCCTGTCTCTCTCTCTGGACAAACTGCACAGATTTTGAGTGAAGGCAGACAAGAGCTACCCATGTGGCTTCCCACTAGTTACTGATGAGTTACTAAAACCCATTTCCTCCTGTGGATAACAAGAATGTCATCTAATTCATGGTTCATGTAAGAAGGAAATAATACAATATATGTGAGGCCATTAGCACTATTCCCAGCATAGAGTTCGTACTTGGTAAATGGTGTCTTTTTTTTTTTTCTAATTTAGGAGGGAAAGTCAGTCTAATGATTAAAAGAATAAACCATAAGAAACACAAACCTAGCTTCAAATTCTAGCACTATCATCTATTAATTTGCTAAGTTCTCTTAACCTCTCTGATCCTTACTTTTTCACTTCCAAACATTTGGGTAATAATTTCTGCCAAACACTGGGAAGATTGGGTAATAAAGACATGACCAGTATGTGGACAAGCATGATGTGTGCTTACTGTGATCACCAGGTAAATTTAACGGGATCCTGGGAGACGATATACCTTCTCTGATCCCTGGAGGGAACACTCAGCTTCCCCTGCTTTTCCTCTCATTACAGTGGATTCAACTATGACTATAAATTGAAAACACAGACTCAATTCAGTCACCAGAATGTTTTGTCTGATGTAATAGTGAAAACTACAAATATGATTTAACATGTAACCTAACCCCCAACCATCCAGCACCTGTCTCAGGCTGGAGCTTACAATGGCTCGAGGGCTCTCAGTCTTCTCCCTTCCCATCCACCCATTCTCTCAGGCCTCAGCTGCATTCCAAAATCCCAGTTGAAGAGAGTGAAAAGAAGTAACATCTGAGGTCTTTCTGCTTTCTGATCTGGCAGATAGTTAAGGCTGGCAGCAATTAGTAGAAGGCCATGCATATGTTTACAGCTGCCCTTTGTCTTCATAGTTGCTTTACGGAGTTATTTAAATCTTCTCCTTGGCCAATCTCTCTCATGATTCTCTTGGTCTCAGAAGATACATTTCTATTATAGGGCCTTGGCTCCTGCCTTCGCTACTACTTACCAACTGAACCTCCTTCCCCTGGAATCTTCTCATGCCTCCAGAAGCCCCGAGACAGATCTTGGAAGACCTAAGATAATCCTATACCAGGGCTCTCTTCCCGATGGCCCACAGCCACCTCTCAAGCCTCATTCCTTGTTTCAACAAACCAGATCACCTTCCTTCGATCCTGGTTAGCCTCTCTTTAAGCTTACAGAAGTAGGAGGTGGATCTAAGCCAGAGTCCAGTGCAGCTTCCTCAGGCATGAGTCAGATATCAGGTCTTTGTGGTCTCCTTGAGTCCTTATCTTCCCAACCACAAAAGGATGGGGGACTCATAGCAAGGGGACTGCTGTCTCTGAAGGGGTTTCTTTATGAATATTTTCTCTCTAACCTACTTTTAGATCTTTTTCTGGCCGAAGGATCTAAGACATATGGAATAGGTTCCTAGAGCTACTTCCAATGCCCTCATATGGTGGGCAAGTTGCTTCACACTCACCTTGGTATCCCAGCAGGTACTCTGACATCTGCCCTGTTGTACTCCAGTCAAACTGAGGAAGAAGGAAAACTGAGGAGGAATCCTGTTATTATTCATAAAGCATAGAGCAGTATCTGGCACTGGGACTGGCTACAGAATTTCCTGAGCCAGACAGATGGATATTCAGCTCCTCTTGTTCACATATTATTAAGGATTTCAGGATAATGCTAGGAAAGCGTAAAACCGCCCATCTAAGCGCAGGGCCCTGTGTGACGGCACAAGTGACATGTCCATGAAGTCAACCCTCAAAAACACGTGGTAGAAATAGTCATTGCTGTCAGTCCTTTGGTTCATATCCCAAATAATCCCATTCTGCTCAGTTGTGCCTAAATGGTCCTAGCAGCACTGAGACTTTATTGATAATCCATTACCAAAGACCCCACTGCAGCACATTTGTGCACAGCTCAGAATAGATTTCATGCTGAAACAAAAACCAGTCAATTTAGATCTGAACCGACTTCCCCCAAATTTACTGGCTACTTCCCTGATAAGAAAAGGGGGCTTATTAATATCCTCTGTAATTGCTTCTTCCCAATTCTAGTCAGTTGCAGAAAGCAGAGATGTGTGTGAAAGGCACATAAAGCACCACTACCTATACTGGTAGGCTCTTTGTTTCAGCTTTGAAAAAATAATAACAGAGCAACAAAACAGAAAAAGAGTCCTCTAATCAGAAATATTGAGGATGAAAGCACAATGTGCCATCCATCAAAGCACCTAATGCGTGTCATTATTTCCATTAAAGCATTTTGTATTGGGAGAAAATAAGACATTTCTCGGAAGGGGACGGTTTGCCTCTCTAATTCAATGGCACAGAATCCGGCATCCCCGAGGTAAGGTGCAGCAGGAGCTCAGAGTCAGCGTGGAAATGTAGCCACTGCGGAGACCATCCATCTCCCTGACACGGGCAGGGCCTCATTGTGTGGCTGCCAGACAGTCGGCTGAGATGACAATGTCACAGAATACAGAAAAGCAATCCATGTCATTGGACTCGTTTCTGCTCTTACCTATGAAGAGTTCCATAAAGCAGCTCGGGAGAGCATTATTCCGAGGCAAAGCAATGGAGATTGGGTCCGTGGCTGTCATAACCAATGCAGGTGGTCAAGGAGTTAAGTGAACACCGCACAGCGAGCGTGCAGAAGCTCTAGGTGTTAGCAGTGATGCGGGCACTGCATCTTTTTCAGAGCAATATTTTCTGGTGCAGATGCTGAGTCAGATCAGCTGCCTCTGGAGATTGATGACACCTCAGCCTCTCCCATTCCTTGAATCCAAAAAAAAAAAAAGAAGACCAAGTGTGCCTGATAGGAAAGACATCACTTGGTCATCATTGAAGAGGTAATTAAAATGACGGTGTGATATGGCTTCCCCCCTGATCAAAAAACAAGAAAAATACAACAGGTAATCTGGAACAGGCCAACCCAAGGAGGACTTGAAGGGCTTTGCATAGATCAATATAGCAAAAAGGGCTAGGGGATGGTCTTTTGAGGACGTGGGACAAGGAAATAGTTTAGGGCAGTCTCAAATAAGGGGCATCTGAGGCTAGATCAAACCTGTCCCTTAGCTCCCCTCACTGCCATTATTTGGAGGATCACCTGGTTTACTGCTATGCTTTGGGATATATGATTTGACCTGTGACCTCTAAATCTGCATAATATGATTTTTCTTAAAAGGATCTCATACTATAGAAGAAGCCACACCTCCCCCAACTCCCCCACCTGTTATTTGAAACAGGACTTCTTTCAGGAAAGAGGGCAATTAGTGCAAAATCTATCAGAAGGCGTCTCAACCTGTCCTCCAGTCTCCAGCCAGGAGCTCCCTGGAAGGAGGCCATGCAACTCTCATTATTTGTTAGGCCACGGCCTATTTTTCCAGCCTGTTGTATAAGACAAATCCATTGCCTCATTCCTCATAGCCTCTCTACAAAGGAAAAAGCAGACAGATCTTCCCAAACTCAGACAGAATATTGTGCACAGCCAAGTGGGCTGAAAAAGCACGCTGCCAAATTGGCTAGCACAGTCCCACGTATCGGTCCTTTCCAGAGTTTCAGCAACAACAACAAAGATGCTGACCCCCAAGAAATGAAAAAGAGAGCTCATATGCTTCTATTTGGACAGAATTAGGGCCCTGAAAAGCAAGCAAGAGATGTTGCCATCAAACTTTTCAGTGCTCTTCAGAAGGATCACAGCAAGGCCTGGTAACCAATATTAAAAAAACAAAAAAACAAAACGAAACAAAATGGAAACGGAAAAACTATCAAGCCTGAACTATAAGTCGGATAGGTAGATGAGTGCTGAAATGGTGTAAGTCCTCGCCACATAGAGGACAAGGCATTTACACACACGAGGGGGTCATAGGTCAAGCTCTGCTGCTAAAGCATTACCATTTCTCACAAGGATAATATGATCGTTAGAATCCTAATAAACAGGGATCCCTGGATGGCGCAGCGGTTTGGCGCCTGCCTTTGGCCCAGGGCGCGATCCTGGAGACCCGGGATCGAATCCCACATTGGGCTCCTGGTGCGTGGAGCCTGCTTCTCCCTCTGCCTCTCTCTCTTTCTCTCTGTGTGACTATCATAAATAAATAAAAATTAAAAAAAAAAAAAAAAAGTTGCATTTAAAAAAAAAAAAAAAAAAAAAAAAAAAGAATCCTAATAAACAATTAATAATAGCCACTACTCTTCATGAGTTGACCAAGTGTGACGCACCATGATAAGCCCTATCCCTGGCCTATCTCATTCTCACCCCAACCCTGAAATTATTCCAGACCCACAGCTGAGAATACTGAAGTTCAGAGGAGTTCAGATTCTTGCTCCAGCTAATAGTGGCGGAGTCAGCCCTCGAGGTCAGTACAGACCGATGCAAAGGTCTTCCGCAGTGAAACCAGTTCCCATTCACTTCAGCTGCTCTGAAAATCATCAGCTGTGACTTTGATCCTCATTGGTTTCATCAGTACTTGTGGTATGTAATAAATTTCTATAACAGATGATGTATTTGCCCTCAGAGAATTAAAAATTCCAAAGAGGATCTTCTAGAAATGAATTTAATTTTTTTGGGGGGGGGGGGAGAATATCTTTGAGATGATCAACAATTAGGGAAGAACTGGAATAGAACCACAGCACTTCAGGTATTCCCTCATCCACCCCAGCAGTGGATCAACGTCTCCCCTTCCCCCGTTCTCTCTCTCTCTCTCTCCCTCCCTCCCTCTCTCTCTTCCTCTCTCCCTCTCTCTCTCATTCATTTGTTTGATCACAGCACTCCTATGCCCATGCTACACAATGTGAAGGCTGACTCCCATCTGCCCTCTTTTCTCAGAGACCAATAGTGAGGCATTCAGACTGCAGGGATCACACCCCCAGTGGCTGCAGGGCCTCTGGTGGCAGTCAAGAGATTGGAAACTCTACAATCTCAAAACACTCCATCAAGCCATTCAGCCAGTGGCATTTCACATAATGCTACATGATTAAAGACCATGAAGGTTAAACATTCTAACCAGACACATATGTCTAGCAATGGTCTTTTGAAAACCCCCATTCTGAGGAACCATCTGGACATTCCAGGTGATCTCCATGCCTACTGATGGGGGTCTACTCCATCATACATAATAGTTTGTGTAATCCAGCAGAGAGTGTATTTGATGGCCTCTTTTGTTTTAGCTTCTTTAAGAAGAGAGCCAAAGATTGGCTTCACTTTCATCAAAAGAGTATTGTTACACATAGATAAGAATGCCCTGGCTCTTTAAGAGTTTTAGAATTTAGAACTTGTTCCTGAGTAGTGTAAGGATTTAGATTCTAAGTGAGACTCTGAAGACTAAGGATAACTCAGACAATGGATGCTGAAATGACACAGGGCTAAATTTTAGCTGAATGCAGGGAATACCCTTCTAACAGCAAGAATAGTACAGGGTTTGAATAGATTCCCTGGCTCTCAGAGAGTGAGATATTCATAAAATCTGAGTCAGACAAGATCTTAGTAATTGTCTCTCCAGCACACTCTTTCTACAGAGGAGGAAAAGTGCCAAAGGCTGGGTGCTTGAAGACGGGACCTCAGATTCCTGGACTTTAGATTTACAGGACAGAGCATTTTCCTCAAAAACAAACTGGATACGCTCAAACAGAGGCTTGATTAAACTTTGTTCAGAATGTTACAGTTTAGATAGCAGAAAAGGGCTCAAGGAATATTTTCAACTCTCATAGTCTATGATATTGTAGCTAACTACCTGGGATAAATGGTATAATGCTGGTAGGTGATGATACACTAGATAACTTTAAGATTTCTCCATCATCCTAACACTGTATATAGACAGAAGCACCATCTGTTATTTTTAAAAAAGAATACATCCAATAAAAATCACCTAAAGAGAACTCCTATCTGTCTGTAATCTATCTACCGTCATCTATGTATGTATGTATGTGGATATATGTATATTGTATGTGTATATATGTATATATACACTTCATGTGTGTATATATATTACATATGCATTTATATATGCATTTATATATACATATTCATATAACTTTGCTTTTCTACAGAACGTTGCGAATACAGAAGCAAAATACAATGTTATCCTGATCATTTTATTAAATGACCTAAATAAACATTGTGCTAATAAAGAGTGCTACCCCAATTCTCTTTTAGGAAATAATTTTTTCACACATTTGTTTTTTTAGTGCATAGTATAAGATCTTCCAAAGAATGTTTAATTTAGGTGAAAACTTACCTGTTAGACACAAAATGGATTTTCATAAATTGTCTCTGAAATGCAATGCCTTGCAGTGGGCCAGAGCATTCATCGATTTAATATTTGAAGTTTGGAAACTGAAAAACGAACTCTAGAAGCCAATGCCATTTTGTCATGTTCCATTTTGCTGAGTCATGAATATAAAGGTCAGTATGCAAAAAAGGAATCACTTAAGCAGATAAATGAGATTGTCCAACAAACGCTTTCGCTGAGATTCAATTGAATTCAGCCAAGAGTTTTGAACTTCTATTCTTTCACATTATCAGCGAAGCAGTATTTCTCATTAAGCTTCTGAGGGACCACTTAAACATTTCAATAATGCTTTATTCCATTTTACATGGACAATTATATGCCATATTAGCAGTCATGAATCTGAGGTTTCCTGAAAAAAAAAATAAACAGTCTTTGTGGAAGTCCAGGGCCTGATATTAATTTTGCAATAAAAGAAAGAAAATTTTTGAATAAAAATTTAGAATCAAATATAATCTTGCCAGTATTCAGTGTTTTTTTTTTTTTTAGTATTCAGTGTTTTATTTAAACATACATACATATCATCTACTATCCTTTCCTTGAAACATTATTTATATGACTATATTTTTGTCCATAAATTTTGAATGGACAGTAAAATCTTGCCACTTTTAGAATCAAATTCATTCTGACACTAGAACACTGACTAAACCTGTTATTTGTCCATTTTCACTTAAATTTCTTTTTCTCCATTATGCTATATTCTCTAAATTTCACCTTCCTTTTTTCATAAATTGAGCACAATACACTCTCCAAGCTGTCACTGAATATTAAATTCCATATATTTTCAAAAATTTTAATTGTCCTAGCTCTAGTCAGATTTAATGATACTTGAAAAAGGAGCTACAATAACCCTAGCAAAATGCCCTGGGTTAAGCATAGAGAAAGAGCCCAGAGTCATAGATTTGGGTCCTGAAATGGCTGATCTCAATTGCTTTGTACCCTCCTCCTGGTTCTTTTTCCTAAGCACTGTTGGTTGTCAAAATCACCAACATTTCCATTTATATTCTCACTTATCCTGCCAGCATGGCTAAGATGTAGAACATTCTCTTTATCTTAATTCACTTCTTTGCTTCCGTTTCACTATGCAATGCTCAGATAAAGTGTGGGCTACATCAAATTCAGAACAGAAAGCCTGTATTATTGTCCTCTTTATTCTCCCCAGCTGAGAGATAGGACCTAGATCTAGATATATTTGATATTTCAGAACCCATTCAAAACAATTTAAAGAGTCAGAATTTGTGTAGTCACCTAAGAAATGTATTTTGTAAGTGACAATTATAAAAGCTATGGAAGTTCATTCTCTAGTTTTCTAATTTTAGGAAGGAAAGAGTTATTATTTACTGTCTGTAATGACACAATTTATGCAAAATAAGAAAATGTTTTATGCATTTGACTGTGCCTATTTATTCTATTGTGGCTTGCTTTCTTTTGGTATGTTAGGGAGAGAAGTAAGGATCAAATCATTTGGAGGGTTTTTTTTTTCCCTTATGTTTCATATCAGATGACATTGTATCTGAATAGAGCCGGATCCCAGTTGTTATTCAACCAGTGAGCCAAAGGACGTTGATAATAGAAATTTCCCCAATTGGTTTCTTTGTTTTTAAAGTAGAAGGGTAATTTAAAATAAAACTAATTTTGTTTTAGTTTTTGAAATTTCAAATAATTACTATGCTATAAAATAGAACTCAAAATAGTTAATTTAATTGAGATGTCTAAGCCTAACACTACTAGACCTTTCAAATGAGCATGACTTACACTGATACACTGATAATGATTTAATAATATGTATTATCTCCCTCGAAGTTGGTATACTTACATAAACAATGGTTCGAAAGCCATAAGCCAAATTGAAAGTGAACCAGTACAGAAAGTGCTGAATGCGTCTATTATGCATTATTTTAGCTAGGGTAATGAATATTGTATTATCTCTTAATGTCGAGGTAGTTTTGTACTATTGTGGTGTCTGTTATTCTTAGAGAATCCTTAATGTAATGAAATGGAGCTAAGCTTAAATGCTATTTTGCTGGTTAGGTCATTATTTTTCCTTTTTGCTTGCACTTTGGATTATATAAAATCCTGCAGAGGCGAGAAGACACTTTAAAGATACAATAGAAGCAATGCTAACTTTAAAGTGAATCTTTCCTGGGTGGAACACAAAGTGCTTTCACTCATGATTTCTAATTACAGTATAGGTGACTCAAGAATTGCCACATATTTCATTCCCAGAAAAGGCACCATAAATAAATACTCTGTAGATGAGGAAAATTTAGGGATCATAAGATTAGATGACTTGCTTAGAACTAAATATATATATATACACATATGCATGTATGTGTATATAACTAAATATAGGTATATACACATATATAACTAAATATGTATATAACTGAACATATATACATAACCTATATATATATATATTTATTTATTTATACATATATAAAAGGGAAGGGAACTAAACATTAATTGTCTAGTATGTTCTAGGATTGAGGCAAATAGGTAAATGTTTTATAAATAATACCTCATTGACCCTCCTCCATGTTTTTCTAAGCATCAAATACTTGCAAAATTCCAAGCCACTGTTAGCAAATCAATTCTACCATGAAGATTATTTCACACTCATACCTCATATAGTGAGCTATACTCCCTACCAACCAGACAAAAGCATGGAAGCAGCATCTACTTTGATTTCTTTTCATGACTGACTTGGGAGCCCAAAATCTTTCCAAGGTCACTGAGTAACTAGTGTGAATTCCACTTTCATACTTTCCGGAGATCTAGTAGCCCCTCCCTTCTCTCTCCATTCATGCCCCTGGTTCTTTCTCTACTGCCTCCTTTTGTCACTGCCACACTTAGCAACAGCTGCTCAAATGATGCCCACTTCAGTTCATTATTTAACTCCCTTAACATCTCTCTGTAATAATTGTGTTTATTCAGGAGTTTCATCTTTGAGGATAGTGGATTAATTATAGTCTATGCAGGCACCATCTTCCTAAAACTGCCAATTCATCACCTTGCTACACATGGTTGGACACATTTCCCAACTGATTATTACGCGTGACCACTAGTGGTGATCATTTCCTAACTTGATTTTCTACATTTTCTGGAAGTAGTTTGCTTATTCACTTTTCCCAACATCTATCCTTACACAGATGCAGATAAATTTGTATCTTACTTTATAGACAGATATGAATATAATTTATAAAAAGACCACCTTTGTAGTTGAACATTACTACTTATTTTGAAATTCAAAAATATGTACACATTTCATTACTCATTTTTTCCTTATATTACAACTACGTTTTATGTGCTTAATGTTGACTCAATCATGATTTGATTTATCAAATCAAAGCTTAAAAAATATATTTCCTTTTGGCCAAAATCAAACTTTTGACATTCAACTTATCACCATTAGAGCTCTACAATGTTTGGAAATCCATTTTAGACTGATCTCTTTTTTGTTTTTAGCAGGTATCACTTTTTTTAAAAAAATCTACACCTTTCAGGAGAGTGGTATGCAATAGACCAACATCTTGGTGCTTAATTGGTAAGTTGGTAATTCTAGAAGCAGTGTGCTTTATTTGATAATAATTTTTAAAGTCATAAGCTGATATTTCTCTATGTCATTTGCTTTCTTCTCCTAATGAGATTTAAAATTTTATCCTCATCTTTTTTATATCAGTGATTTTTTTTTTCTATTTCCCATGCTATATATATTGTCACTCTAATCCATATGTTTCAATGACAGTGTTTCCCAAAGATGTAGAAACTTTAATTTGGGGGGGTATACGATTATATTTTATTTAAGTAAACCATAAAGAAACTCCTACGGTTCATTAGTCATCCTCCCCCTCTTTCCCTGCTTCTTATCCCCCCTAGCTTTGGGAAAAAGTAGTGCAATAATAAGGATTATAATTAGATAAGGATACATGGGGACACCTGGGTGGCTCAGCGATTAAGCCCCTGCCTTTAGCCCAGGGCGTGATCCTGGACTCCTGGGATCGAGTCCTGCGTTGGGCTCCCTGCAAAGCAGCCTGCTTTTCTCTCTGTTTCTGTCTTCTCTCTACTCTCTCTGTGTCTCTCATTAATGAACAAATTCTTTAAAAGATAAAAAAAAATAGATAAGGATACATGGGTAGAATATGCTATTACTGAGTAATAGTTACATACTATTTCTTTTTGACCAATGGCTAAAGGAACATGGAGTGATTCCTAGGTGAAAGACCAGATAAATCTGCTAGCTATCATTATTCTAGTCGGAACAAGCTCCCTAAAAAAAAACACTCCCAGCCACTTTCCATTGCAAGGTAGCATACTGAATACAAAGAAACTTATTTTATAAATCGAGTCCACTATTTCTTTATATTTTGCTTCTCCCGTTGTTGTTCTTATTAATATTGTTTTATCATAGGATGTTCCAGTATTGAATTGTAATCCTTTAGAGGAGCTTGAACATAAAGACAGTGATATTTAATACCTTCTGTTTTAACTAATCTTATAACTGAGGTTGAAGTGCAACAAGTTTAGTTTAAGAATAATCAAGAAGAAACGTATCAGACAATTGGAAACACTCACCCCTAAAGATTATGTAGAACAATGTTTTATATATTCTATAAAAAGTTTACAATATTACTTGCAATTTTAAGTACCAATATACAAAAGACCCAGGCACAATTGAGCTATAACATTCAAATTGCAACAGTATAGTTACATTTTGTTAGCCCTTTCATATCACTCCAAATAAATCCACATTTAACAAGGTCTCAGAATGATGGTTTTTTTTTTTCAAATAACATAAATCCAGGAAATTCAGAAAGTTGCACTTAGCTTAGTTTGATTACAAACATCTGTCATTGGCATGCACTAGGCACTGCTTACCTATGTCTCCAATTTAGCACTCTGTGGTAGTTGTAAATTGCCCCTCTAAACCAGCAGATAAAGCTCAATCACCTTGAAACATTTTTTTTTCAGGTTTTGGTTTTAAATTTTAGTATAAGCCAACTGTATATTTTTCAATAATTTGACAATTTAAGCTAATCAAAAGTTCTACTTGGGGAAATGTTACTTTAAGGACACTCCCATTCTGATGTTAGCTATTAAATTTTTACTAAGGTGTTGTCAGTTCCAGTTCAGTAAAATAAGGTTTATACAACTTAAACTCCTAGTTAAGTAATATAAAACATGTTGTTCAGAATTTGTTTTACTCCAGTAATATAATATTCACAGTCACCCCGAGAAATGTGTTCTTTGATCCCCATTATAGAGGTAAAGAGAGGCTTAGAGAAATTAAGTAACAGGCCTCAAGGCAATACCAGCTGCTATGGGCTTACCCAGGATTTGATTTCAAGCCATTCTGACTCCAAAGACATAAATCCAAGTTAAATGCAACTGATGTCTCTGCTTTCTTCTACTCTTCTCTTTGAGAGCTGGTCAACGATGTAAGACCTCTTCTATGTACTATCATCTATAGAGATTTTTCTCTTCTAAAATATATCAAGACCATAGACTATTTTATGTTTTTTTAATTGAAGTTTTGTTGACATACCACGTTATGTTAGCTTCAAGTGTACAACATAGTGAATCAACAATTTTATGCATTACACAGTGCTCAGCATAAGTGTGGTTATCCTCATATCTATACAATGTTATTATAATACAATTAACCATACTCCCTCTGCTGTACTTTTCATTCTCATAAGTTATTTATTTTATAACTGGAAGTTGCTTCTATAGTTTCAAAGCCTAGGCCTTGCATATAATAGAACAAGATAAATTTTGCTACTTGACCAAAATGCTTTTTTTTTTTAATTAGTTTATTTATTTGAGAGAGAGCATGAGCACACGTGTGAGCATGAGGGGGGCAGGCACAGGGAGAGAGAGAGAGAGAGAGAGAGAATGTCAAGCCAACTCCCCTCTGAGAAGGGAGCCTGATATGGGGCTTGATCTTATGACTGAGATCATGACCTGAGTAGAAATCAAGAATCAGATGCTTAACTAACTGAGGCACCCAGATGCCCTTCAAAATGCCTTAGTTGCTTAATAATTCTAATTTTTCTTAGCAGACACAAAGTGACTTAAATGCTATCTAGCCACTGTAAATGAATTTCAGTAGCATAATAATTCCAGGCCTACTTACTTTTATTCTCTATTTTTTTTTCAAAAAAAATTTAAGCAAAAAACCGAGCTAAATTAGAATTAAATATGGGGTGCTTTTTTTCTTTTTCCTAGGGCATAAATGTGTCCCTGATTCCTGAAAGGATGTAAAATATTACCAGAAAGCTAAGAGAAGAGGAAAGTCATCTACCTATTGAAGACGAAATATAACTAACTCATTTAAGAAGTTTACTAGGAGGTTTTGTTTTGTTTTTCATAGAAATTAGATGGGTGACTATTTTTGCTGTAGGTGGTATCCTGGTGCTTTCCAGATACTTTTGTTAGAAGGGAGGCAACAATTTATAATTATGGAGTGCCTAGATGTGTCTTTCAGGAGAGACACAGCATGGAAAACCTGCTAGCACTTGCTGTGGGTTAGGAATCACCACAGACCTTTCAGTTGCGGTTTCTAACTGTGGATACCTTAGCAGGATGCCAGCTATTTGGTTCCTGGAAAATGTACTATAAGTTTTAATGTTTTCATTCTACCATTGACATATATATTGGAAATTTATTATTTGTGAACCACAAGAAAGAATCGCATTTTATAACTGTCCAGATAAATAAAATTAAAACATAAACCCCATCCAAAAAAAGTGAGACTCTTTCTTAGCCAAAGAATTCTTTCAGCAGTTGGCCTTAGAAAGAACAGGATAATGTTTAACCCATAATCATGCTTTGAAAGTTGCCAACTGTCCTGGGCCTTTGATCATTCCAAAGAGAAATACTTTCTTGTCTGTCTGAAAGAGAACCAGATACTGTGTACTTTGGTTACAGGCCCTATGCTTGGTCACTAGATTCATAAATGAAGTTGTTTAAAATGCAAAGAAATGACCAAAAAAAGCTATTAGAATTTCAGGAAGTAGTGGAAGAGAACCGAAGAGATTTAAAAAAATAAAAAGCATACTTTATGAATGAGTATCATAAGATAAAAACTTACAATATACTTATAACTCAAAAAATTTAGTTTGCTCCCAGAAATATTAAACATTAGGTTCATTTATGCCACTGAGAAAGAAATCTCCATGATTATTCAGGGGTTAATTTTGGTGATTGTGTGGAAAAAAATACATTTATGAGGGACAATTAGGAAGGAAAGTTTTATAAATACTCGGATTTCAAGAGATATTGAAGTGAACCGTCTGTTTGGATGAGCATCAGAGAATTCTTAAGGGTACCAGAGCATCTTGTCAGTGAAGCACAATACACAGACTTAGATACTGCAAAGAATCTAGTTGCTTTGAAATCTCACTTCCTGAATAAAACTCCATGAAAAATCTTTGACTTAACTAGTTTTCAACTTTTAACACTTTGGTATCCTTCAAGTAGAATTTAGTTCTTCACTGGAAAAAATATTAAAAACATTCAAGTTTTAGAATAATTTTTCCTCAAAGATAAAAAAAATTCATAAGATGAAACTGGTTAAACTTTGGAAGTTGAGGCAAGTAGAAGCCCATTTTAGGGCTTTAAAATAGCATAAAGCAGTCTATTATAAGTTAACTTCTAGACATTTTCATCTCTCTAGGTTTTATTTAATTTCCTCCTTTCTCTGGCCATCATCTGGGTGGACATTTTTACAAGGTATTCACTTATATGTCTATTCAAAATACAGCTATATTTAATTTGGAAACAAAGAGGGAAACCTGTAGGCAAACCTATAGGCAAAAGATATAGTTAACGAAATTTGCCATCAATGTACCCTACAATAAGGGTTTGGGAGAGATTTTTCTAGAGGGGAAACAATGGAAGAGCTAAATGATTATAATCTTGTATTAGTGGGTTCTACTAAACATGTTTAGCAAATTGAGGTGAATTTCAACCTACTATTACTATATAATAATTAGAGGTTTCAGGATAGTTCTAAGAAAAGCTCGTTTTCTATTAGGTTCCTCTTAGCTATTGCTACTTAACAAATAACTCTGAAACTTTGCAGCTTAAAACAACAATCATTTTATAATACTTTACAATTTGTGAGCCAAGCATTTAGTCAATGCTCAGCTGAGTGATTCTTCTGTTACATATGGCGTTGACTAAGGTTACCCAGTGCTATTCAGCCGGCAGATGGGCTTGTCTGGAGGGTACAGGACAGCTTCAGCCACATGTCTAGTGCCAGAAACTGGATGTGTATGCCCTTTCAAAATTCAGATATTGAAATCCTAACCTTCAATATTATGGTATTTGGAGATGAGGTATTTGGGAAGTAATTAGGTTATAAGCATGAGGGCCTCATGAATGAGATCAGTGCGGGGTCATAAAAAAGACCCCGGAAAGCTCCTTTGCCCCTTCTACTACATGAGAACAGTGAGCAAATGGCTGTCTATAAACCAGGAAGTGGATCCTGGCCAGGCACTGAATCTACTTGTCACATGATCTTGGAATTTCCAGCTTCCAGAACTGTGGGAAATAAATTTTGGTTGTTTCTAAGGCACTTGTTCTATGGTAGTCTGTCATAGCAGCCCAAATAGTCCAAGATATCTGGTGTCTTGAATGGGACGGCTGGATTATGGGTTCAGTTGGAAGTACACCACCCAAGCATAGCCTCCCCATAATGGTGGCCTCAGGGCAGTCAGCTTTCCTCCATGGTAGCTTGTGTTTTGAAAAGAAAGTGGTCTAGGAGACAAAAGCTAGGAGCTTCCAATTTCTTAAGGCTCCCCTAAAGTGGCACACCATCATTTCTGCCATATTGAATTTGTCAAAGATTCAAGGGGAGAGGACACAGATACCTCTTCTTAGTGGGAAGTATTTCAGAAATTTGTAATTTTTATTTTACCATGCTTGTGGTTACTAAAATCAAGTAAGTGTCCCTATTCAAAATCTATATATTCTTAGCAATGTGCTAGGATAGGGAGTCACAAGTAATGAAATCTATTCCTGAATATAAACTTTTTTCATTTTTAATCATTTATAATTCCATAATGACCAAATACAAATGAATAAAACTTTGTTTTGCTCCTCAACTGTAAAAAAAAGAAATTTAGACAAGAGAGGAAATCTGAATATGAACTGGGTATTAGACATAAAGTGAGTACTGAAAAATTTTTTACACGTGATAATGCCACAAAGGTTATGTAAGAAAAGGCTCTTATTGTTATTTTAAAGAAATATAATGAAATATTTAGGAATTAAATAACATTCTTTTGGAGACTTGCTTCAAAATACTCCATCACAAAGGTGACTAGATGGATAAAATTAATATAACAAGATACCGCGATGATTGTTGTTGCTGCTAGTGAGCATATGAGGGTTCATTATACTCCTTTGAATATGCTTATAAATTTTCTAATGATACAAATAAAAAGAAATGCTTTGTTGTTCTAAAAGTGAGTATATTTCATAGTTACCACTGATTCATTGCCTAATACAGAAATATTTCAAAAGTCATAGTGCAGCTTTAAAGATAAAGTTCTTGTTGAGTCCTTTTTAATTTATTATGCACAATTTGTCTCAGCAGATAGCTCTGGATCTTGTCTATTAAGATACTACTAAGTCTATTCTCAGCAGTTTATATACTTTAATTTTCATCATTAATATAACATAATTTTCTTTATAGGTATTTATTTCTTCATCACAAGTATATCTGGAATGCCTCCTATTTGCTATTTCCTTCCTTCTAAAAATCAGGAGAAGCTTTGAGATTTTTAGGGTACAAAAAGGAGCTTTCTTCCTTCCATCCCTCCTTCCTTCCTTTCCTTTCTTCATTCTAAAAAGGAAGAAGCGTTGAGAAACCATGGAGAATAGAATGATGGATGGAGACCAGAATGATCATGCTTTCAGTCTGAAAATAATCTTCTTACAATGTGAAGAGCAGATTCAGGGTAGAGGAAGGGAAATGTATAGATTCACGAAGGTTCCTGTGGACACAGAGACAGTTTAAGAAAAATCAACAAAATTTGGTGAGAGATTAAATATAGAAAATAAATGAGAGGAATTGAAATGTAAGTGCTTGCCATTCACCAATATCCATTATCTCTTGTTTAATAACACTTATTTTAACTGAGAAACACTTATATGTGCCAGGCACGGTTCTAAATACTTTACAAATAACTTTCTCTGAAGCAGAGAGCTCATTCACCTTTTCCCATATGAGGAATCTAATACAGAGAGAAGCAGAATAACTCATGAAAGATCACACAGTTGGTGAGTGGGATATAAATCCAGTCTGCCCTAAGAATCTACATTTTTAATCCCAAACCTTGCTAGCCCATTCAAATTTTAGTTAGGCTCATGGCCAATCAGCTAGACATTACAGTTCTCAGATTACAACTCCCTTACAATTTGATGTGTTCTTGTGACTAAGCCCAGGTCAGTGGCATGTGAGCAATAGTGATACATGCTACTGTTTGGTCATGTGTTTTATTCCTCTGCCTTTCTTTCTTTCCTTTGAGAGAGATGGCATTGGAAAAACTGCCTTGAACCCAGAAATGGAAGCCATATACTGATGATAGCAAGCCTGCCCCCATAACCCAGGACCACTTATTTAGAAACCATGTGAAAGAGAAATGCATTTTTTTGTTACCTAATCTGTGCTAAATTAGTTACTATTTGTTGCATCAAATTAACCTGTCTCTTCCTTAAAGTAAAAACTGTCATAGATAACTGCCCACTTTCTGGAGTGCAGAATTGGAGGCATGATGAGACAAATCGTTAGGAGAGGAAACAAGCAGGTTTGGAGAAAGAAAACCATGTTAGTTACATGTTAAGTTTAAGATAACGTTAAAGCATTCAAGTAGAGATGTTGAGTAGGTAGCTATATACATGGATCCAGAGCTTTAAAAAAAAAATAGAGCTGAAAATAAACATTGATACAACTCTGAAATCAGCTGCACATCAGTGAAAATATATTTTTTTCTGAAATAGTCCATAATAATCTCAAGTGCTACAAAGAGGCTTTTTCCTAGCATTTTACTAACTTCCCAAATTTATATTGGAAAATATACTTTTAAGTGTGAATGTTTAGAATAGATGATCCCTTGAATCTTACATTTTTGAAACAACACTTGTCTACAGCCTCTAGAAAGTTAGTTTAGTAATCTTGTATCAGAAAAATTACTTGGTTTAGGGAGGTTGAGGTTATTGGTAATTGTATTAGTTGTCTACTGCTACATAACAGATTACTCCTAAGCCCAGAACCTTAAAACAACAAAATTTTTATTATGTTATAGCTTCCGTAGGTCAGGAATCTGGGCACATCTTAACTGTGTGCCTCTGGCTCAGGGTCTCTTGTGAGGTTGCCGTCAAGCTGGAGGTCAAGGCTGCATCTCAGAACTCAACCGGGACTCAAAACATCTGCTTCGAAGCTCACGCTAGTGGTTCTTGGAAAGCTTCAAGACCTTGCTGAACTGAGGGCCTCATTTGTTTACAGAGCTCCCAAGGCCTCCCCCAAAGGATTGCTGACAGCATGGCAGCCTATTTCTCCCAGCACTGCAGGCCATGAGAAAGAGAGAACACTGCAGATGGAAGGCATAGTTTTTTCAAAACCTAATCTTGGAAGTGCTACCTGTTACCTCTAAAACAGTCAAATTCATGGAAGCAGAATGGAATGGTGGTGACAACAAAGTTGCTGTGGAGGGGGAAAATGTGAAGATGTTGATCAAGGGGTAAAAAATGCGTTCTGCAAGATGAAGATGCTCTGGAGATCTAATGTATAACAATATGACTACAGTTAAATACTGCATTACATTCTTAAAATTTGCTGAGAGAAAAAAAAAATTGCTGAGAGGGTGGACCTTTAGTGTTCTCAGCATATACATACACAAAAAGTAACTATGTGAGATGATAAATATGTTAATTGGCTTGATTGCAGTGATTACTTCACCATACGCATATCAAAACATAAAGTTATACACCTTAAATATATGCATTTTTTATTTGTCAACTATACCTCGGTGAAGGAGGAAAAAAAGGATAGCAATAAAGAAAAGTGAATTATTTAGCCCAACCTACTCAGGGAAGCAGGTAACAGAGGGCTGAGGGCTAGGAGGCAGAGATTATTGGGGCCATTGTAGAGGCTGTCTAGCATGTAACCAAGAGTGGTCATAATGACATTAATGTAGATTTTGTGAGGGTACTTAAATTCTCTCTTAGAACTTAAGTTCTAAGTTTTTTGTATGTACATTAAATTAACATTAAATTTAAAAATTTAAGTTTATACACACACACATTATGGTAAGTATTCTATGGAATACAGAGATAAATAATTTATGGAACCTGAACTCTTGTTTCTAGTACAACATGTGTGTTATTTATTCCTTGGTTGGAAACTTATATTATTTCTCGAGTTCAGTTAAATATATATGTATACATATATTCCTCATGTGGCAAAGTGGGGTATGAAGAAATACTGTGTTCTTTCTTACATAGAAATAAATGAAATAAAGCCTCTGTATTTAACATTGTAAATGTGCCAGAAATAATAAATACTATTAATGATATGCTTTAAAATTGAAATTCTTAACTTTCATCAACAAGATATTTTTATTCTTAAGAAATGGAAATTGAGGGCAGCCTGCCCAGGTGGGGTCACTGGTTTAGCACCACCTTTGGCCCAGGGCGTGATCCTGGAGACCCGGGATCCAGATCGAGTCCCACATCAGGCTCCCTGCATGGAGCCTACTTCTCCCTCTGCCTGTGTCTCTGCCCCCCACCTCTTTCTCTGTGTGTGTGTATGTCTCTTTCGTGAATAAATAAATAAAATCTTAAAAAAAAAAAAAAAAGAAATCCTATTTAAAAAAAAAAGAAATGGAAATGGAAAATTTTCTAAAAAAATATGCAAAGGTAAAATGTAAAATACTTTTACATTTCATATTTATTATAATCAAATTCAAGATAAGAGAAGTGATGATAAGCTTCTGCAAAGCTTCTTGAAAAATTCCTTGCAGATATATCGTTTAAGTATTAAGATTAATAAAAAGCAATTAAATTAAAATAATTAACACAAAATACAGTGTTCATGCTCAGTAGGGTTACTTTATAGTAGATTTTAATTGAAAATTGACATCTTCTTACCCAGCATACTAACCAAAGGCTTTTATTTCATCTTGAGAAGATTATATATCAGTATAAATCCAGAGATTAGAAAAGTCTTTGTAATTACACAAATTGCCTCTCTAATATCAGGTCAATTTAAATGTTACATAAAGATAGAGCAAGAAAACTAAAAATGCTAAAGCAAACAATCATTGAACTGCTGGGAAAAAGTCCATAGAAAGGGCATATTGTGTCCTCTACTAAGAAAATATCAGAGTTTCAATTCTTTATTGATCAACTCATTTCCATAATGTGAAACCATGTAAACTATTGAACTAGATGGAGAGGAATAGATAAATTCAGATGTTGCAAATAAATGATTATGCTAATTCTCAGATTCAGATACAATTATAAAACATTTTTATACTATTATTGGTTTATTCCACATTTCAAATTAAATTTCTATGATGAGGTAAATGTACTTCTCATAGCACATAGGAGTTATCCTTATATGTCAGTACTACTGTTAGCTAAATCTCTGGTCTATCAATGATTATATTTAAATATACTGCTCTACAATTTAAACAAAAATTGATTAAGAAATACTTGGGTAGATACAGTGCTGACTGGTTAGATAAGCTGCCTACTAACTGAGTAGGCAAAATTTCCTTGGATAGGTAGAGAATTTCTCATATTTTGTGTAAGATGAACATTAAAAAATTCCTCATTATTTTGATATGTAATATCCACTATTCAGTCATCTATTAGATTCCAACAAACATCAGTGAAGCACTTATTATGCAACAGATAATGTAATAAGCACTCTGTGAAAGACAGAAATAAATAAAAACATATATACGAAGGTAATATTAGAAGTGATCCATGAGGCTGACTACAGATAATGTCAGGGAAACTAACCTCATATACTGTCTGATAAACTGTGAAGGCTATTTATTTACCAATTTGAAACTTATATTACTTTTCGGAGCTTAGCTAAGAAATGAATAAGGGAATCTCCCTGTGTAAGTCGGCACTTCAGTTCCCTTTCTCCTCCTAGAAATCATGCAAAAGCCACAATGATAATAAAGACCTCTCTGCCATTTTCAGGGAAACTAGGAAGTAAAATTGAAATGCATGCATTGAGGACAAGCTACATAGAAGAAATTGCAGAGAATAATATGGGAGTTCTAGAATTGCTTAGTGGCAGCATATACCAGAAAGCATCAGCAAAATTATATTTCCTCAGGTGAGTGGCTCTTTGTGAATTGTGAAAATATACCCGTCCTCTGCAGTAACAGGAGAAGGAACAGGTCTGAGCAGCTCTCATGGCAAACCTGCCACCAACCCCAACCTGCAGCGGTTGAGATGAAAGAAGCAAAGGTTGGAGAACTAACAAAAATTTCCCAGGAGAGAAATTTTGGCAAAAAGTAGTCTAGAAAGATATTTGTCAGCAGGAGAAAGAATCTGGAATTTGAAATTTTAAAGAATACTCTGGAATATCTAACCCTACAGAAACTTTCTGTAAATACCTTGTCCAGAAAAACTTCAATGCATTCAGTGATGAGTAATACAAAAGGACCGAGAAGAACATCTATACAAAAATAATATAGAAAATGAAGCATAAAGCATACCAGAGAGTAAACTCGTTGCCATGGTGCCTATAAAAATTATGAACAAATATTTCAGCATGAATTGAAAAACAAAACAAAGCAAACATTAGACTAGAAACACAAATAAAGAAGTCAGGTAAAAGACATCAAGAAAACTTGGATCTGAAGTGATCTTACTTCAGAAAAGAAGTAGAAAAACCATTATAAAGTAAGGGGAAATTTGAAGTCCACAAAGAAGGATAGTCACTAAAAAGAAAAAAGATATGAAAAAGTAAGATAGAAAATAGAGAAGTCACAAATGAAAACATTAAGAGTTAAAAATAACCTAAAATATTAGCTATTTAAATTAGATGGAGGTCTCTCCAATATATATGCATAGAGTCCCTGATGAAGTCCCTTTGAGAAAGCAAAACAAAACAAAACAAAAACCAGAAAAATATATTCAAAGGCATAATTTGATAAAACTCATGAAATATCACAAAAGAAAAATGTATGATTGTGCTCATGTGAGGAATCTAAGGTAGTCAAATTCACAAACAGAAAGTAGGGTGTTGGATGATGGTTGTCAGGGATGGGGTAGGAGGGAATATGGAAATTTTTGTTTAATGGGTACAGAGTTCCAGTTTGGGAAGATGTAAAAAATTCTGGAGATGAATGGTGGTGATGGTTGCACAACAATGGAAATGTATTTATTGCTACTGAACTGTACACTTAAAAATGATTAAATGTGATGTTATGTATAGTCTACCACAGTAAAAAAAAAAAAATCATGAAGGAGGATTTGTCTTTTCATAACAAAAAGGAACAGTGTGTGTCAGAAAATATTGACCTAGAACAGGCCAAGACATAGTCCATTAAGAACACTGGACTTTGAAGATACAGACACCAGCAAAAGTCTCACAGGACTTGGAAAGGGAAAAACAAATCAAGCTGATCTCAAATTTCTCCCCATTAACTTTCCATACTGGAAGCTACCTAAAATATAGTTAAGGAGAGAAAGCATGAACCATGGATTTTACATGCAGACGAGCCATACTGATTTATCAAAATTGCAGATAATTATTTTAAACATGCCAGAAACATGGAATTTTATTTTCAAGAGACCTTTTTAAGAAAATTGTCGGAGGGAGGGACTGACTAAGGAAAGACTGGTGAAAACATGACAAGATAATTGGAAAAAAAACACTAAATATATTTAACTGCAAAACAAATGCAAAGATTACAGTTAAAGTCAAAGCAGGCGAAGTTATATTCCCTGTCAAGAAAAAAATAATAATGAATAGGAAAGAGAAGGTAGGGAAACACTAGAAGGAGAATTTCTTGATGGTCTCTTCTTTTTTTTTTAATTTTTATTTATTTAGGATAGTCACAGAGAGAGAGAGAGAGGCAGAGACACAGGCAGAGGGAGAAGCAGGCTCCATGCAGGGAGCCCGACGTGGGACTCAATCCCGGGACTCCAGGATCACACCCTGGGCTGAAGGCAGGTGCTAAACTGCTGCGTCACCCAGGGTTCCCTTGATGGTCTCTTCTGATATATCTGGGGACCAAAGAATATCATCTATAGATGAAAAATAAAATACAAATATGTAAAATATAATATTTGTAACACCATTATATATGTACATTTGCCCATGGTCACAATCATGCAAAAAAAACAGTGGTTAAAACAATAATCTTTAATTTGCAAGAATCTGCAGTTTGGATAGCTCTGCTCAGGAGGAAAGTCTGTGGGCCCCAGTCTCCTCCATATGGTTATTTTCTTTTTGGGGATAGTAGACTAGCTAGTCAGGCATGATTTTAGGCTTGGGCAGAGCCTTAAGAAATCCATGAATCTCCTTGAGTATTAGCTTTGAAAAAAGCCCTTGCAAAATGGGTGAAGGGGGTCAAAAAATAAGAAACTTCAGATTAAAATAAGTGTCCTAGAGATGTAATGTACAGCATGGTGACTATAGGAAATAATATCATATTGCATATTTGAAAGTTGCTAAGAGGAGCAGCCCCAGGTGGCTCAGCTGTTTAGCACCGCCTTCAGCCCAGGGGGTGATCCTGGAGACCCGGGATCGAGTCCCACGTCAGGCTCCCTGCATGGAGACTGCTTCTCCCTCTGCCTGTGTCTCTGCCTCTCTCTGTGTGTCTCTCATGAACAAATAAAAAAAATCTTAAAAAAAAAAAAAAAAGTTGCTAAGGGGATCCCTGGGTGGCGCAGCGGTTTGGCGCCTGCCTTTGGTCCAGGGCGCGATCCTGGAGACCCGGGATCGAGTCCCACGTCGGGCTCCCGGTGCATGAAGCCTGCTTCTCCCTCTGCCTGTGTCTCTGCCTCTCTCTCTCTCTCTCTCTCTGTGACTATCATAAATAAATTTTCAAAAAATTTTTAAAAAGTTGCTAAGAAGATAAAAGTTCTCATCACAAGAAAAATATTATAACTATGTAAGGTGATACACGTTAACTAGATGTGTTGTGGTGATCATATTGCAATATATACAAATATTGAATCAGTATGCTATATACTGAAATAATATAGTGTGACATGTCAATTATACCTCAAGTTCTAAAAGATTAAATTTTTAAAAAATCCCTCACTTTTCTGAGCTCATCTCTTTCTTATAGTACCTTATTACCTCATCATACGTAGCTAAAAGTCACCAAAATATGTTTCTGACTTTCGGCCTGGCAGTATCTTGCCCAACCTTCCATTCCATGATCCATGCCTGAGATCACAAAAGCTTTGGGTACACTTAAAAATTTTCAATTTATAGTTAAGAGACAGTTTTACCAAATATTTTGCCACTAACATTATTCAGTGTTTGGCTGAATAATCCCCCCTCAAGATGTCCACATCTTAATCCTGGGACTTGTGAATATTTAACCTTGCAGAGCCAAAGGGTCTTTGCAAATGTGATTAAATTAGGGATCTTGAGATGGGGAGAATTTTCCAGGTCATCTAGGGATGCCCAAAAGTAACCACGAGGGTCCTTCTAAAATGGAGGCAGGAAGATCAGAGTTAGAGAAGGTGGTTTGATAAGAGAAGCAGAGAGAGGCCTGAAGATACTACTCTTCCCGCTCTGAAAATGGAGAAGGGGGCCATGGCCCAGAAATGTAGGCAGGCTTAAGAAGTTGGACCAAGCAAGGGAACAGACTCTTCCATACAGCTGCCCTTAGGAACCAACCCTACCAGAATCTTGACTTTAGACTAGTGAGACTGATTTTGGACTTCTGACCTCCAGAATTGTATGGTAATAAATGTGGGTTAAGTCACTAAGATTGTGGTAATCTGTCACAGTAGCAATAGGAAATCAATACACAGGGGTTATCCATTTCCCAAATTTGTATAATAATTTATCTTCTCACCATTTCTTCAACCTATTGTAATAAATATGACACAAACACTCATTGGGAATATAAAAAAATGAATTGGCCATATAGAAAGTTTTTCTGATTGTCTCATCTTAAATACCTGAAAGCTAAATATATTATTTATATTTGGCAAGTCAAGTAATATTAAGTTTATATATATTTAAATACCTGAAAGCTAAATATATTATTTATATTTGGCAAGTCAAGTAATATTAAGTTTATATATATTTAACAGTATGAGGGTAAAGAGTAAAAAAGATAATCAAATGTTGGAAGAGACAAAAATATACTAATGTCATTATTATAGGAACTAATGGGCACTATCTGAATCAATAAAAAAGGGGAGTCAAAATTATAGGAATAGGAATAAAATTCAAATATTCCCAAACATTAAATACACGTGCAGGCATACACCACATATACAACACCCCATAAATATACCAAAATGAAAGAGATCACTCAGTGAAAGTATACAAAAAAAAACACTTTGGGGTAAGGGTGGGAATAGAAAACATAACAAGATAATATGAAAATTTAAAAATGGGCAAGAGTGTACCATGCAAATGCCAAATCAAAAGAAGCAGACGCAGGATTCATTATCAACTAAGATGGAACACATAGTGAAAACATGAAGTGGTACAGAAGGGGGAACTTTACAATCATATATGATACAGTTCACAATGAAGATGTAATAGTTATGAATATGCATGTCCTAAGTAGCATAACACCATTATTGAGAAGGCAGAAATTATAGAATATTCAAGCATAAATGTACTAAACACACCAGCAGGGAGACCCACAATTATTCAACTTAATTCAATCCAGCAATATTGATCGAACCCCCACCAAGCAGTGGGGATATAGCAAAGAAATAGACAAAGACTCCCTCTTTGGTGTGTCTCATTTTCTAGTGTGGAGCGATAAACAGCAAGTGGAAAAAGGAAAATATACAATATAGTAGGACATGATTGGTTCTACGGAGAAATTAGAAGAGTGCCGGGGTATGGGTTTCCCTGTAAGCAGAGGAGACAAGAGAAACCTCAATGAGAGGGTGATTTTGAGCCATGTCTTGAATGAGGTTACGTGGTTCATGGAGTATTGAGAGAGGGATCGATGGCAAGTAGGTAAAATAGGCAAGCAGTGAAAAACACACTTCTCACTCTATGCCTTTTATAAACGTTGAACAATGTGGTTATAATATCTTTTCAAAAAGTTAAAATATGATCGAGAACTAGCACGATTTGGAAAAACAAACTGAACCATGAGATTTGGGTTTTGGTTCAGGTTCACTTACTAACGTACCTATAATTTGGATGAGCCACTAGGTCCTCTGGGCTTCCTTTCCAGATCTGTAAAAAAGGGTGGAGGCGATCCTCAAATTCCTTCCTCCTTTAATATTCTGTGGGTCTATGATTTAATACAGTGTTCATCAAACTGTGGTCTAGGAAAATAGTTTTGGAGTCTAGCCATTAGTCAACCTGTTTATCAGTACCCTGTCCTCAGCTTCCCCGCAACACACAAATAATGAATAGCTGTATTTTCCAATCTAGAATTATGTAATTCAAGTCATGTAAAGAATAAATATTAGAAAACTCAAGAAATATCACTTTTGCAAAGGCATTCAAGACTAAATGACAACAGGAAAGTTCCTTAAACACAGACACACCATACACACACACACACACACACACACCAAACTATCTGGGTAGGCCTCATCATCACAACAAAATTATAATTATATTTTAATATATATATTTAAATTTATAAAAGGTACCTTTTTACTCTTTTGGAGATTGTGATGTGGCCTTTGGGTAAGGCCCAGGACATTTTCTGTTCGTTGTAAAATTAAGTGCAATTAAAAAAAAAAAAATTAAGTGCAATTAAAAATATGGGTGAAATATTTCTTCCTCTAAGTGGTTTGGCAATTCATAAGGTAGTATGATTTATGTTAGTCTTCTAGCAATATACCTAAATTCTGTCTCCTGTCTCTGTATTCTATAGAATTAACTCCTTAGAGTAGATCTCACTCACTTCCTTGATAACTTCCAGAGCACATACTACAAAGCTCTGTGCAAATATGAACTTAAATACAGTTCTTTTTTGTTTTTAAGATGTATTTATGTATTTATTTGAGAGGGAGGAAGAGAGAGAGAAGAGCATGAGATCAAGGTGGGGGCAGGGTGAGAGGCAGAGGGAGAAGCAGACTCCCTGCTGAGCAGGGAGCCTGATGTGGGGCTCAATCCTGGGACTCTGGGATCATGACTTGAGCCAAAGGCAGATGCCTAACTGACTGAGCCATCGAGGCACCCCCTCAAATACAGTTCTATCTTGATTTACCTATGATATGAGGAAAGATATGAGGTGGAAGGTCGGGTGCAGCCCTCTCGGTGAATTATCACTTCTAAATTTTCCTGCCTTGATGTAAATGAGCAATCAAGAAAAATAGGCAAAGGATACAAAATCTCTCCTATTGGGTCACCTGGGTGGCACAGCCATTAAGCTTCAGCCTTCAGCTCAGGTCATGACCTCAAGGTCCTGGGACCAAGCTCCGCATGGGGGTCCCTGCACAGCAGGGGAAACTGCTTCTCCCTCTGCTCCTCCCTGTTCCCCTCCCAACTTGTGTTCTCTCTCTCTCTCTCTGTGTCTCAAATAAATAAATAAAATCTTTAAAAAAAAAAAAAAACCTAGCACAAAATCTCCTATCCACAAGGTCAAGAGCCCTTCCCACAGAGAATAAATGTCCTATGCATAAGATCATACCATTTATACAAGAAAATATTTTCATGGCCCAAAACTCTAATAATGGTATTTTTGTCTTCTATCCAAGGGGGGATTTGATACCTGGCTATTTCCCTTAACAACAAGGGAAGGACGTCTGTGACTCCTATAAATAGCTTTTGCCTTGAAACGCAGGTTGAAAGAAGTTTCTTAAGGATTAGACCCAACCTCCAGTACAGTCTCTATATAAGCTCTGGAAACGCAGAATGTGGCTGCTGTGCCATTTTGGTAATGGCTTACTATGTTTCATTTTTCATTAATCTAAATGTTTTCTTTCTTTTCCCATGGGGACTCTCCTGAAACTGTGGTTTTCTTGTCTAGGAAATGATAAAACCAGTTACAAATCTTGCACCAAAGTCAGAATCAGCATTTCCTAGAGAAATGGTCCCATATATTTCCACTCTCACACAATTATAAGTTGATGCACTATTTTATTCCCCATGCATGAAAGTATGTGTTTGGTGATTTTTTTTCATCAGTATAGCCCATAAAACTGCACAACTTTCTAAAATCCAAGTGGCAGAATTGAACATTTTTTAGCCAGAGAGGGATCGTGTTAATCAAAACAAGATTCAAAACAAGGGCAATAAAATTGCATTTCACTTCTTTGTAGGTCTGACACAGCTGCCTTAGCACGTGAGCCAACAGAAATTTGGGCTGCACTCCTCCTTGGAGGAATTCTGTCCTAATTATACTCAATTATCATGGATATCACCTGTTTTGAATTTCTTACTCCTTGACTAGCTTTTTTCCATTAGAGAATTTGTGTTCGTATGTAGCTCATAAAAGATACATAAAATGTATCTAAATATTCTCTTTATATTTGTCCCCCCATTCTTTGTTATTGTGTTAAAATACCATGTTATTCCTGTGTAAATACCTATTACAACCATACCCAAACTAGAAAAATGTTTCATGTTATTACAAACAATTCTAAAAAATGAAATACTGAAATAATGATTTGGCAAATTGTTGTCCTCTCAAGTTTATATGAGATTTTCAGTAAAACTAAAAAAAAAAAAAAAAAAAAGCTTTAATTTGCTCAATTATGTTTTTCTTTTTCTTACTCCCAGTATTCAGAAATGTCAGAAAATTGAACTACAAAATATCTTTATTTAGATAAGTAGCTTTGTAGGAAAAAAAACGTTTTAAAAATCACAATTTGAATTAGTTGTTCTTGGGAAACTGAAATCCCACCAATCCAAAAACTAGTGTTTTCATTCCTGAGAAAGAGCTAAAACTAAAATGTTATTTTACAGTATTAGTAAAATTGGACAGAAGTTGATATAGGAAACAAAATCAGTCACTTTCCAAAGTGGACCAGAAGCAAACACAAGAAAAGTTGAGTTTTAAAATATTATATATTATATTAGATTCATAAAGGAATAATGATGTAGCCTGTGATAGAAAAATATATTATACCGAATATACACCTAATGCTTCCTTATTTTCCACTTCAATAAAAATTTTTCCTGGTTTCACTGGTCAAAATTTATTTATGCAGGAAATCTTTATGATGTATATTTTCAAGGAATATTTAGATTTAAACTTGGTACTCTGGTACCTCCAGAGGTGATATAACCTTTGAGACATTGGTCCATCAATATCTTTTAATCACTTAAAACCACTGAGTACTTCCTGGGATCTGAGATTTAGAAAGTGATGAGCTGGCTTAGCAAAATCATAGCTGATCATCAACCAACTGTTCTTATTTCACAGGACACATGAATTAGCAAAGTCTTCTGGGGATTCCACATTGTCT
Organism: Canis lupus baileyi; assembly: GCF_048164855.1. Taxonomy (NCBI): domain Eukaryota; kingdom Metazoa; phylum Chordata; class Mammalia; order Carnivora; family Canidae; genus Canis; species Canis lupus. Next base: position 17,519,703 of record NC_132867.1, read on the forward strand.
GAAAGAGAATGCATTTTGCTTGGAAGGACTTTGTGCTAATCACTGAGTTCCTAGGGCAGAAGGGAATAAATTCTGGAAACTTCTTTGCCTTTGAAGTTTAAGAAGTGATCTATTGTGGGAACTGAGCGGCCCTAACCAGCCAAACCAGAACTGTTTCTGAGACCTACATAACCTCTTCCAGGGCTACTTATTTCCATTCAACTGTTAAATTCAAGACTCTGGATTATGTGCAGTGGAAATGCATGGAAGAAAAAGCTACAGATCCTACCCAGAAGGACCTAATTGTCCCTGAGCAGAGGTAATAATTCTACATAAACATCTGGATAAATACTGAAAACTAACTCACCTAATCTGGAGCCATCATCATTCTACTTGTGCCAAACCTGTGCTTTCTCATGCATTTCCTGTTTTAGTAATGATACTTCTCAATACAGATACATAGCAACTGTCCTAATCCCTTCTGTCTTTACCTCTCCATCTCTGCTACCTATGTTTTATCTCAAAACCTAACCTCATTTTTCCCTCTAAATAACTGTCTAACTAGTTCCCCTAATCCCATAGCTTCTTCAAAATGACATCTCTACTATGCACATCTGATCATATTCCTCATCATTAACCGACAAGCTGAATTCCAAACTCTTGTGTATAGAAGGTAAACCTTTTTCATCTCTCTCCTCATGGCCAGTTCCATATTTTCACTTCTTCCTCCATGCAACTTAAGTTCTGGTCATTCTGAATTATTTAGTTGTCCTCAGATATGTGTCAAGCATGTGACTTTGCACATATTCATCTGTCAGGACTGCCCTGTGCCACCCCACTCTATACCCAATGTGGCTCACTGTGAACTTTTGTTCAGTCTTCATCTCAGTCCAAGCATTTTTTCTCTTTGTAATATATTTCATCATGCCTCAGATAATAATGTAGCCATTATTTATAGAATAGCAGCTGTAGTTCTATAGATTCAGAGCCTTTTCGACAAGATATATTTGTTCTCATGTCTGTCTCACTACTAGATTATGAAGATCTTGAGGGTAGAGGCAATATGAGTGGTTTTTTCACCTTAACATCCCAAGCTCTTGCTGCAATACTAGACATATGATAAATTCTTGATAAATATTGAATTAAAAATATAATTATAAAGTAATAACTCAAATAGCATGTGGAAAATGCTCTAATAGTTATACCTTAGTTGACAGAGTGTTTGTCAGGCTAAGAAAATCAGGAAAGACTTCACAGTATAAGGTATACTTGATACAAACATAAAAGAATGCATAGAATTTATAAACATGGAAATAGAAGGGAGAAAATGAGTGATCAATAATGAGAAGCTGAAAAAATATTTCCTGTGTGTGAGGAACTGATCTGAATAGAAAATAGGCACAAGATAAAGAACTGTAATAAATAAGATAGAAAAGTCAGCTTGGAGAATACATTGGTAAAAGTCATGAATATCTGGCTAAAGAGTATAAATTCATGTTTTTTCCCTAGGAAATAAAATATTTAAGGATTGTTATCTTCACACACACACACACTCACACACACTCGTATATACTCTGTCAGGAAAATGAATTTTAATAAATTAAGGAGAAAAGTTAGCTTAGGGAAAATATTATGGAAATTCACATACAATTGTTTTTCTCTTGAAAAAAAATATATATTTTAAAGGGTACTGCCTTCACCATAGCTATAGCTATAGATGCAGATATAGACATTGACATAGATAATCAGAGAAATTTAAAGCCAAGAAATGAAATAGTAGACCGTTGACAAAATGTAGAGGGTCTTGACAACCTGAATTTGGATGGCTATAATTCAGAGTACATAAAATTCTAGGAAAGGCAATATGCATAATTCAGTATCTGGCTAGAGAGAATGGAGGTAAGGTAAAGGAAAAAGTCAGAACAGAAAGAGATGAGTCAAAATTCCCACTGATTAGGCATCGTTTATTTATTATCCAGAACAATTAATTTCCTTTCTTTGCATCAGCCAGCCAAGCTTACTGAAGGTGGGGTCATTCATTATCTCTTTTGAAACCCCACCACTCAACAGAGAGTGTAGTCAATTTTGGGTAATCAACAAAATTGAATTGATCTGACCACAGATGGATACCTTTTGCCTACAGCTGCTGCCATCTATGGCATTTGACTGTTTTCTTTGAAATTTGCATCCCCTGGGCCATGGCAGAGGCATGGCTATGTTAGACTTACCTGTCTATGGTTTTCTTGTGAGTGCTGGTCATATATCAAATATATACACTGTGCTTTTCAAAGACCTGAGACTATCACACTTAGCTTCAGTGTTCTTATATAGTTCAATGGCCCCTGCTGTTTAATCTTACTGCACATGGAAAAAAAAAAAAAAGAAGTGTGCCAGCTTGAGGAAGCAGTGTCTTATTGTCACAGTAAATATACTGGTTTATGCTAAACTTAGTGAGATGTACCATGTTTGCCAACAAATTATTCTTAGCAAAAATACCAACACTTGTGCATCCATCTAAAGCTCCAAAAAAAAAAATACTGTATTTATCTTTCAAATAGTGAAATGCAAATTTAGAAAACCAAGGGAATTAAGACACTGAATCTTTTATGCCCTCTTTATTATGTTTTCTCTTTGTGGAAAACAAGCTGTGCAGTATAAAGTATCACCTCGAGAAAAAAGGAATGCCAAAAATATGTGTGGCTACCACTTTAAAGAATGCGAGTTTGTTCCCTTTTCTTTCCAAACGATGTATATTATAATTTAGACATCTAGAGAAATTACCTCCTCGACTATACCAGTCCTGAATACTGCCTGTTATGTCTAGAATAGCTATTACAAAGCTTTCTAAAAATCCTTGTAATTTCTAGGGGGATATAGGGACTACCTTTAAACCAAGTATTTTGGCTTTTCTCCTTCTCTTTCCTCTGCAAATTATAAAGAACTGGAGTGCATTTGGCCAATAATGATCTAGTTTGAATTTTTTTAATATCAAAATTGTTAGGGAATTTTCTTTCTGTGATGTAGGCATTGAAAAGAAACTTGTGAATTACTACTGTTCTTTTCTGTGTCTATACATGACAGATCTACTGTTCGTATGGTTAATTCAGCCAAAGAAACCATTTGATCTGAATTTTTGACTGAATGACCAGCGGTTTGACTGAGTTCATAGCCATCATGCCTGCTCTGGCCGCTCATGTCCACCCGGGCTTTGTTTGTGTGCTGGCAGTCTCTGCACAGAGAACACACAGCATATGCCAGGTGGCCATGTGTCTGAGGCAGAGGGAATAGAGAACAAAGCAAAAAAAAAAAAAAAAAAAAAGGCTTCCATTTGGACAGAGATACTTTAAGCCATCCGACTGCCAGTAACATATTAAAGAGAGAAGAAAATGCAGTGATGCCTGAATATACTCAACAGTAAACAACTTCAAGCCTGAGATTCAGATCACAAATCTTTCTCTGCTGCTGCTGACAAGCTCAGCTTGAGCATGGCTGTAGGAGACAAAGAAATCTGCTTCAAGAGGAAAATAGGAGAGCAGATCCTCACACTAATTTTAAAATATCTCAAATGCATGTTTTAGGAAACTGCTATATCATAATCATTGTTTTCTTATGTCAGAAATCTGTTCTATTGAAAGTGGGAATGGGGGAAGAAGGTTCTAGAATGACAAAACCAAGAACTTCCTGTCCCTGTCCTCCCTCTTTAATTCTACCCTCCTCTTGGTATTTACCATACTGCTCACAACCGTCTTCCCCATGAACTGAGGAATAGAGTGGGCAGATGCTAATGCCATCTCACAAGTGTCGGGGGCTCCAAAATATTATTTTAGGAAGGGAGTAGGATGGTGTGGGTTCCCTAAAAGTTGGAATGGGTAATTTCTCTAATAAATACTATATTGTCCTCATCTGCTGCATCATGATTTAGGATAATAAAATGTCTTGACTGCATCATTTTCCTATCACTCATTTATTGAGCAGCTGCTATGGGCTAGGCGGTATGCTCAAAGTCTTACCTTCAGTTCAGTATTTTCAGTCTTCCCAACTGTAGCTACTAACTGCTCCATTGTATTCATCTTACAAATAAGAATAGTGGCATTCAGAGCAGTTAGTTGATGTACCCAAGCTCACTCAGCTAATTACTGTGAGAATGATTTAAGTCCAAAATCATCCATCGTTTTTCTTTGTTTTGTTTTGTTGTGTTTTGTTTTGAGAGAGAGAGACAGTGCATAAGCAGAAGGGGAGGAGCAGAGGGTGAGGGATAGACAATCTTAAGCAGACTCCACGCTCAGCACAGAGCCCAACACAGGGCTCTATCTCACATTCTTGAGATCATGACTTGAGCTGAAATCAAATGTCTGACACTTAACTGACTAAGCTACCCAGGTGCCGCAAATTTACCTGATTCTAAAACCTGTATTAATCATACTACACCAAGCTACAATGCTACACTACACCAAGGTACACCAGGGTACACCAAGCTACTACCAAGCTACTACAACTTACGTACACCAAGCTCCATAAATAAGTCAGTTTCGCAAGTCTCCTAGATGCCCTGTCTTCTACAACCTACATCATTTAATCAAGCCCAAATGAGTCTTTCAATGGAGTATTATCCTATTTCAGATACTAGAACACAAAAACTCTTAGCAGCCAGCTGGCCTAAGGCTCAGTCAAAATTCAAGCATATATATATATATATATATATATATATATATATATATATATATAAATATACTAGTCCAAAAGCTCTTGAGCTGAACTCAAGAGAATGTAGAGTTAGCTTCACCTTTCCTGAAAGTGTCATGTCGTCTTGAAATTTAAAAAATGGGTGCAAGTTTGAATGGATTTAAAATCACAGGACTTTGTATATTTGAATATTTTGTTCCTTCTGCCAGAAATGCTTTTCTCTCTATTACATCCTACAAATTCCTTCCATTTGAACTTTCATAATCTAGTACTGATATATGTTTTTAGATACACTCCAATTCCAAAAGGGAGGACTTGCCGCTCCCTTACTGGTGCTCCAGTAAGCAGTGTATTTGCACCTGTAATTAGAACATTTTGTCATGTTCTACTGGATTGTTATTTGTCTCTGGGTGCATGGCTCCTCCAGGCAACCTGGGATCTCCCAAAGGACGCATTCTGCATCCTGCTGACCTTTAAGCTTCTAGTATCCAGGTCAGTTTCCTATCATATAGGTGTTTCAAAACCCTTGCTGAGTGTGTAATCAAGTGAATTAGAATGAGAAGCCATTAGAAAAAATAGAGGTGTATATGTATATATGTTTAAAAAGCAGTGTGGAAAAGGAAGAAATGCTATTTGTATTACAGGGACAAACTTGTATTACCTCTTATCTGGCTTTTAAGGGGATTTTGCTGAGCAAAAAATCCTATATTTGTAGAAAAGCCTTACCTGAGCCGCCAGTACCATCTAAGATTATTAAAAGAAGGATTTTAAAGATTTAATTTACTTTTTGTCATGCACTGCTTGCTATTTGCATTCCACTCTGGTTGAACATTGAAATGAGACAAGCCTTTATCACCTTTGTGTCTGGTCACGTCTGCTTTCTAGTCTCCCTTGCTAGCACAGCGCTGCAGTACCAGGCTGTAAACACAGCAGCAAAATGGTTCAAGGAAAGAAAAAGAGAAAGAAAAAGGAAAGCTGCTTTGGTTCATAATTGGATGGAAATATATTTAATGTAAACATTTCTATTGGTAGCAGACTTTTTATAAATTTTTCTTTTTCTTATAATTAAATTTTCTAAAATGTAGACATTTGGCCTTAAGTATCTCATGGATGTAATACTGGCACCAGATCAGGACAGCTTGCTTGCCAAGCTTAAAAGGGAAAATATAATGGGAAAATACTATAATTTTATGGTTCTTGTAAAAATGAGGAAATCACAACCCACACAAAACCCCCAAATATTGTGTCCCTAAATCTGCCCATAGAGAGACCAAGATATATGTTTTCAGTTTTGAGGATGACCCTAGAAACCTATTTGGAGTTTATTTTAGTTTACCCTAACATAACTGTAGATCCATCTCAGCAAACAGATGTGCAGAACATGAACTTTATGTTCATTGGCTCAGGAAATGGAGCTGAGAATTTAAACTAATTTCCATTTTTATTATGTAGTATGACTTTTGCTTCTTTGTTCTCTCATAATCAACTTCAGTCCCCCTGAAAATACCTTAACTGATAGCTTCTAACAGGGTTAGATTGTGTGAGCGGAATGTAGACTTGTTTATGACTGCCTTATCCACATATGCACCTGACATACTGTCTCTCAGTGGAACAGCAAATTGGATTTTTCAAGAGCAGGAGAAAGGTACAAGCTCCTTCTAATAAAGTAAATATGATACCACTTGTGTGTGGCGAATCTTTTGAACCGAGTTAAAAGTGCATTTTTGAGGCATCAAGCATAGGAAATTCAGCATCTATAACCTTGCTACAGCATAAATTGCACTGAGCTCCCAGGTGGTGGTGAAGAAGACCCCGTCTGAGCACATGCACAGGCTCTCCTTCCTTTGCCCACAGAACACATTTCCCTCTCTCTCTGACCTCACTGTGCTTGTGTTGGTTAATCTCATGTGTCAACTTGACTGGGTTGAGGGATATCCAAAGAGCTGGTAAAACATTACTTCTGGGTGTGTCAGCGATGGTGTTTCCAGAAGGGATTAGCATTTGAATCACTAGATGGAGGAAAGCAGACCAAAGGCTTGCCCAGTGCAGGTGGACATCATCAAATCCATCGAGCACCCAAGTAGAACAAAAAGGCAGAGGAATGGTGAATTCACTCTCTCTACTTGAGCTATCACCTCCTGCCCTTGGACATCTGTGCTCCTGGTCCCTGGGTATTTGGACTCAGACTGGGTCTACACCATTAGGTCTCCCACCCCATTCCAAGTTCAGACCTTCAGATAGGAACTGAATTATACCACCAGCTTTCCTAAGTCTCCAGCTTGCGGGTGGTAGGTTGTAGGACGTCTCAGCTTCCATAGGTATCAAATTCCTAAAATAAGTCTCTCTCTCTACATATATATGTGATATATATATGTGATATATAGAGAGAAATAGAGAACCAATAGGAAATATATATGTTTATACATATATATGCATGTACATATATGTGTGTGTATAATACATATATATTCCTATACATATATATACATATATACATATATATATGTATATATATACATATATATATACATATATATATACATATATATATATATATATATATATATTTGTCTGAAAAACCCTTACTAATATAGTGCTCCTACAGATGATAACTGTGAACTGCATGTCCTTGGCTCTCCTGCAGGATGACCTTCAGTTAGGTTTGACTACTCAGATCATCTACAATAGAAGAGGGTGGGGAAAAGTAGGAAAAAATCAACTGCATTTATCTTCCCTCTCCTCCTTGCTCTGATGCCTGCCAAAAGTATGGCAGTGGCTGTATCCCTCTACCATTAATGTTTTCATCAGAATGTTTCCCCATGGTCTTCACCCCAGTGGTCCACCATAACTGTGTCTTTCCAGTGTCCCTTTGGCCTTTGGAATGGCCAAGGCTCCCTAATATTGCTAGTGTTTTGGTACCTCACCAACTCTTGTTTGCTCTCTTATTTCTGCTACAATTCTGTATGTCATTTCTCTATTTAAAACTTTTCATATGAACTATCTGAGATGAATCCATTGTCCCGTTAGGACCTTAAATGACAAAAAATACAACCATTCTTCTTTGAAGTTAAATAGTCACTTGAATAAAATAACCCATTGGATAGCCATGGATTGATTCATTGGCTTACAGTAGGAAGAACACTGTAAACAAGGTAGTCTAACTGCCTCCACATCTGACATTCATAGCAAAGACTGATAGAGCATAAAGCAACTAAATTCTGCATCTTCTAAGGAAACTAAAAAGGCTATCAAAACCTTCTAGATTCCTTAAGGAATCTGCTAGACTGAGTGTAAAGTATTTCATATCACAAAAGGGATTGACTCATGATTCTCTGGGTAAGACACAGCATCAAATCAAAGAGGGAAGGGGATAGAGATGACCTAATGAAACTAACATCCTTGAACTCAAAATAGCAAAGACAGGCTGGATTCTGGGACATCTTAGCAAAAGAGAAAGTTTTCTATGACATTTTTGTGACCAGAAAATGAGGAAGTAACTCAAAAAGTATCTAAAAATACTTTAGAAAAAATACTTTAGAATACTTTAGAAAAAATACTTTAGAAAAAAATACTTTAGAAAGACAAAGGATTTAAAGGGGCTCTCACTAGCCAAGTATGGCTATTCCGAGCTCAAAATACATGATAGTAAACACAATGAATAAAATAAGAATCCTTATTTTATACTGAGAAAGAAAGAAGGGAAGAGAGAAAAGAAAAGAAAAAGAGAAGAGAAGAGAAAGAGGGAGGGAGGGAGGAAGAGAAGAAAGAAAGTAGGAAGGAAGGAAATGAATCTTCCCTGCAGTAGAAAACAAAATAATAAATAAATGAGAAAACAAAATATTAAACAAAATAATAATCAATGAGTACTAAAATAGTGAAGCATTGATCAAGAAGACATTTCCAGAGGAAATCAAAGGACCTCACCACAAATTACTTATTAGTTACTAAGCTAGTAACTTTTGTAAGTTATGGTCCTAGAACTACTAAAATCACACTGATCATGTCAATTATTTTTCATTTTCTCTCCTAGTATCTTAGCCTACTCCAAGGATTTGGCTAAAGACTGAATTTGCCAGTCATCTCTTAAAAGACTAGGCTTCCATTTTGGAGGAGCTTGAATCTCTGACAAGTAATCTAATGAATTGATTAATTTATCTCATAATTCCACCAATTCTTAAGGCAGGATTTAGATGGCCCATTTGAAAGAAAAAGTCTCCTTAATATTGAATTCCTTCTTTTTTTTAAGATTTATTTATTTATTTATTCGTGATAGACATAGAGAGAGAGAGAGAGAGAGAGAGGGGCAGAGACACAGGAGGAGGGAGAAGCAGGCTCCATGCCGGGAGCCCGACGTGGGACTCGATCCGGGACTCTAGGATCATGCCCTAAGCCAAAGGCAGGAGCTAAACCGCTGAGCTACCCAGGGATCCCATATTGAATTCTTTCTAATGATAACTCTATCTACTTACTATATTCTCTAATCCCTAAAACGTCTAATTGCTTCCTGTTGAGAGGTTGGGTCCCTTTGTTTTATTTTCATTTTCCATCAGATACAATTCGAAGCAACTTTTCTCAGACTCCATGGTGAACTTTGTCTCCTTACAGCAATTTAAACCAAAAAGACTGCAAATATTCCCCATAAATAACTATACATACTATTTGCATAGTGTACATGAGCCAGCAATTTGGGATTACGATCTTTCTGAGTTGCCTAAGGCTGACAGCTATATCCTGATACCGAACAGTATCTACTTTGGAGATTTAGCAAAGGCTAAGATGCCCCTTCCAGAATGCAGCAAAGTGAATTTCTATAGGAATTTTTCTTTCAGGCTATAACATTATTTCATCACTCATTCATTTTTCCATTAATTCTCATTAATTTTTAAAAAATCACTTATTTGGAATACTTTCAACTCTTTTTGGATTATAAAGGCAAAACAATTTCTCATACTTGTGTACTTTTTCTACAGAATCCTATGATCTCATTTCACTTCATGGTGCAAAGCCTCATGAAGTCTGTGCTAATTTTGCCAATGGTTTCCACCCAGATCTAATCAGACAGGGTCGCTAGATGAATGGTCAAGGGATTTTTCTAACCTTTATCACAGTGGAGTTTCCAGTTCTTCCTTAAAATGTGTATGTACTTCTTCCAAAATTCTGCTTGCTTAACAGGTTCGTGTTTATTCTGTATGGCGAACCTAAGGAAGTAGAAAAGCCAGAATTATATTTCAGACTTTTCCAACTGTCAGTTTTGTACTCAAACAAACGAGTCATTGCTGTCCCTCAGAAGGAAAGCTGCCTCTCACTTAGAAAGAACCTTCCTCTTGGAAGATTCTGTATCTTAAAAGGTTGTTTTGAAATGTTGATATACATATAAGTAAAAAAATTCTCCAGGCAGATTAAATGCATATATAAATTTATAATAGCCCACTGACTCCAGTTGGCAGAGTTATAGCTTTAGGATAAGTGGCAAAACACTTTCCAAAGAAGTTTGGAGACTTTTTTTTTTTTTTTTTTTTTTTTTTGTCTTTCTGCCAAGTCTTCTCCACTGAATCTCATGCACTGACTAATGCATATGCTTGTTTGTGTAAAGGTTCCATGGAATGGTCTTTATTAAGCCTGGTAGGTGAGAATACTATCAACTAAGGCCTATTGGAAATCTTGACCTGGACAGCTTTTGGCTTCTGCTATATTTCTAGTGGCTGTCCTGCTGTATATACCTCAACATTAGCAAAATGGGAGTCCTGCAGCTTTTAATTCATATTCAGTAAGCTCAGATATGAAATATGTTTTATCATTTTAAATGTTCATTATGAAACAATACACACATACTTCTTATTGACCCTCCCACTTCTATCAAGCAATTTCTTTCTTCTCCAGGATCAGTATTCACTGTAATTATTATTCATTGCCGCTTAATATTTCATTATATAAACATATTTAATGTATTTATTTTTCTGCTTATGCATAAACGGGTTGTTTACTGTTTGGGAGCAGCTATAAATAAAGTTAAGGAATATTACTGTGCATGCTTTTTGTTGCTATAAGCATTCATTTCTATTGTGTATACAACTCAGAGAAGAACTGATTATGCATATATTTAGCTTTGGTAAATATTACCAAATAATTTTCCAACAAAGTGATTTTCAATTGGGGTATTAGATTATATAATGTTTGGGAATTCTACTTGATTCATATCTTCTCTAGCATTTAATATTTTTAGTCTTTTACAATCTTAGTCATTCTCCTTGGGATGCAGTGCTATGTCATTGTGATTATCATTTGTATTCAGTTGAAGCTCACTAAAAAGAATTTTTCTGAGTTGTTGGCATTCTTCATATATCGTGCAAAGAAGTCCTTTGATTTTACATATATACCGATATGATTATTTGTATGTAGTCATACATTGTAACTTATAAATTATAAGCTTATGTATAGTTATTAAATTATTATAAAAAGTATAGTTTTAAGTTACATATATAACATACATATAATTATTCTCTCATTTGGTAATTTGACTTTTCATACTCTTACTACTACTATCTTTTAATGAATAGAATTAACTTATTTAAATGAATTCTAACTTATTAATATTTTCTTCACGGCTAATTATTTTTGTTCCAGTTACAAAATCCTCCTACCACAACATCCATGAAGGTATTCTCCTATGATTTCTTCTAGAAGTGTTCTTTTTTGGCTTTTCACATTTATGACTAAATTCCATTGCCAATTCAACTTTGTGAATGGTGTAAAGTACAGACTGATTTTTTAGAAGATTTATTTATTCACGAGAGACACAGACTGAGAGAGAGAGAGAGAGAGAGAGAGAGAGGCAGAGACACAGGCATAGGGAGAAGCAGACTCTTCACAGGGAGCCCAGTGTGGGACTGGATCCCAGATCCCAGGATTACCCCACGAGCCGAAGGCAGGCGCCCAATCGCTGAGCCACCCACGCGTCCCTAACTTATGTTTTTTTTATTTAAATTCAATTTGCCAATATATAGTAACACCCACTGCTCATCACATCATGGGGTAAGACCAACTTATTTTCAGTTGACTCAGTAATTTATTAAAACCACCATCTTCCCTGCATTAAATTGCTGTGGCATCTTTGTGATAAATCAGGCGACCCTTTGTGTGAGTCAGATTCTGGGTATTCTATTCTGTTCTATTGGTCTGCTTATTTTTACATCAGTATCATTCAATACCACCCTGTTTTACTTACTGAACCTTTATAATGAGACTTGATCTCTGGTACAATTCAGCTAGATCTCTTCTCCTTTAAAGATTGCCTATTCTAGGTCTTTTGCATTTCCATACACATTTAGAATTAGCAGACCAATTACCCATCCTCCATAAAAAACAAACAAAGTGGGGATCCCTGGGTGGCGCAGCGGGTTGGGGCCTGCCTTTGGCCCAGGGCGCGATCCTGGGGACCCGGGATCAAATCCCACGTCAGGCTCGCGGTGCATGGAGCCTGCTTCTCCCTCTGCCTGTGTCTCTGCCTCTCTCTCTCTCTCTCTCTCTCTCTCTCTCTCTCTGTGACTATCATAAATAAATTTTAAAAAATTAAAAAAAACAAAAAGAAAATATCCTCTGTTATTTTGATTGAGAGAACACTGAATATATATATCAATTTTGGAAGAACTTACATTTGAATAATATTGAGCTCCACAATGCAAGAGCATGTTCTATCTAACTAAATATCTATTTCTTTGGATTTAAAAAAATTTTTCTTGGCACTCTTTTTTGTTATTGTTTATAATGCAGAGGAGTAGGATGTTTTTCATTTGAACTATTTCTAAATATCTTGGGGCTTTATTTGTGCTATTATAAATAATATGTATTAATTTCTTAATATTTGCTGCTAATTTATAGAAATGCAATCATTTGTTGTACGTTGATTTTATATCCAGTGAATGACTAAATTGACATTATTCCAATCATTTTTTTGCAGATTCTTTTGAATGTTCTAAGTACATATCCCTGCCATTTGTACATAAAAACAGTTTAAAGTTTTTTGTGGGCTTTTTGTTTGTTTTTTCTTTTAGAGAGGGGAGAGGAGCAGAGAGAGAGAGAGTCTTAATCAGATCTCACAATGCTTATATCATGACCTGAGCCAAAATCAAGAGTTGGACACTTAACCAACTAAGACACCCAGGCACCCTTAAAGTTTTGTTTTTTCAATCTCTTTTTAATTTCTTTCATTGCTTTATTTCATTGGCTAGGCCCTCTAATACCATGCTGAATAAAATTAGAAATGATGACCATTGTCGCTTTGCATCCCTGGAGAAAAGGTAACAATATTTACTACAAATTAACATGCTGACTATAGGTTCTTTTCTGGATATAATTTATTAGATTGATAAAATTCCATTCTACTTCTTTAAAAAAGATTTATTTGTTTATTTATTTATTTGAGAGAGAGAAAGAGAGAGAGAGCATGGTGGTGCTGTAGAGGGAGAGAATCTTCAAGCAAGCTCCCTGCTGAGCATAGAGACCAAGGCAGGCTCGATTTCATGTCCCCGAGATCATGACCTGAGCCAAAACCAAGAGTTGGAAGTTTAACCAACTAAGCCACCCAAGAGCTGTGAAGTTCCATTCTACTTCTCATTTGCTTAGGAGTTTTTGTGGTGACTGAATATTGAATTTTATCAAGTGTTTTTTGTAAATGTATTAAGATGGTCACATTATTTTTCTCCTTTATAGGGTTAATGCTGTGAATTACACTATTGCTTTTTGAATATTAAAAAACAGCTTTACAATCTTCTGGTAAGCCACACTACATTATTATTTACTATGTTTTTAAATATACATATACAGATTAAATTTGCTAATATTTTTCTTAGAATTTTTTGCAAAGGTGTTCATGGGAGAATTTGGCTACAATTTTCTTTCCTGGTAATATCCTAATTAGGGTTTGCTATTAAAGATATGCTGGCTCCATGTAATTTCTGAAGCATTCTTCAGAGAGCATGGTGATTTACAGCACGGTCTCTGAAGTCAGACTGCTGAGTTCTAATTTCAACTCCATGATTTACTAGTTGTGTAACTTTGACCAAATAATTCTAGGGAATGGTGTCAGAAGTCTCAGATCACATTAGCTATGCAAGCCTAGAAAAATTATTTACTATATTAAATTTTTAATTCATCATATTAGAATTTACCTTTACATGTTACATAAACATGATAATAGTACTTACTATATAGGGTAGTTATGAGAACTAAATGGGATGTTCTATTAATATATTGAATATGGTGCCTGACACAGGAAGCACTTAAATATTAGCTACATGTGTAGATGATAAATAGGTAGACCAATAAGAGATAACACACACACACACACACACACACACACGAACACAGTTGACCATGTCAGTTGGACTGAAAGTGTATTTTTAATCTATCATTTTCATTACCAAATCTGGACTTTGGTGTCACTGCCCATTCTTGTTCTCTACCTGCCAACCCAATACTTAAACACTCTCCTAACTTTAATGAAAAAAAAAAAAAAAACTCTCACTTTCAATGTGCCTAACACTGTTTGTTTAAGATGGCTGTTAACTCTTCCTTGATTTATCTATTGTATTAGCCAATTTTCTCTAGTTTAACAGAACTAAAAGGATGCATATGTATAGAGAGAAAGAGATTCATTATAAGGAATTCATAATAAGCAAGTATGGAAGCTGTCAAATCCACAATCTGCCCAGTGGGCCAGCAGGTGGAGGTCCAGGAAAGTCAGTGTTCCAGTTTAAGTCAAAAGATCTTTTGGTGTAGAATTCTCTCTTATGTGGGGGAGGCTGATCTTTTTGTTCTCTTTGGGCTTTTGACTGATTGGGTAAAGTCCACCCACATTATGGAGGGTAATCTGCATTATTAAGGATCCACCAATTTTAATGTTAATCTCATCCAAAAACACAGACACTTAGAATAATGTTTACCAAATATCTGGCACCCTGTGGTCCAGTCCAGTTGATACATAAAATTATCATATCCATAATATAAAACCATGCAATTCTGATTTCAGAAAGAATCTTGTTCTGGATTCTGATTTTTTATTTTCAGACAAATAAAATATATTTATGAGTTTTTTAATATTTATTTTTCATTTTGAGGGGGATTTAGGAATGTAAGGAAGCTAGAATTTGTATACTGAGTCCACCATTTTGAACTGCCAGCTTCTGTTTTATAACCTTGATTGGGGAGGGAAAAGTTTAAAGGTATAGCACCTGAATGATTATTACAAAGGTGAGGGTGGTTGATAGATTCCAAAGGGCAAAGTTTATTGGATATTTTTATTTAGGTAAAGGAAATGAGGTTTTAACTGTATGAAGCCAGTTACACATAGCTAGAGGTTCAGCTGCAGTCTCCATGTTGAAAATGTAAGCTCCCCTACCTACAAGGTGTCCTTCTGTGGAATGATGGGTAATTGAGCAAGATGAGACAGGTGATGATCATTTTGGGTCACAGAATGACCATTTGAGGTCCTGCTCAGGATAAGACTGGAGTTTTCTTTATTCCCTTGTGGTGTAAAATTAACTGCCACAAACTATAACTCAAATGTATCAAAGTTATAGTTTTTCTTATTATTATAATAATTACTTTTATTTCTTTTAGCAAATTGTGAGCTCACATGGACCAGTTCAAGCATACTCATAAGCAAAGTATCAGATTTACATGAATCAAATGTCAATTCCAATCATCTCTGGAATCTCAACATTCCAAGTAAGATAGAAATTCAGGACTATGTAAAGTTCTATCTCTGTAGCTTCTGATATTGCTAAGAGAATAAAACACAGATAAGAATATTATGTTGAATTCCACTTAAATTTATGAAAAAATTGGGGGCAATAAACATATGTATTTATATCAGTGATTCCCTCTTGGGCTAAGGGAAAGATTTTCATTTCATGAAATACCCTTTTACACATTTGACTTAAATTTTGTCATGTACATATATTATGTTTTTCAATTAAAAGTTCAATGACTCTAACAAGTCATTTTGTTATAGAGTTAATATTTTTTTTAAAAGAAATAGAGGTGATTGTTCCTTCTGTGAATGAACAGCTGTGGCCTAATGAGATATTCCCTTACATTTCTACCAAGAGAAACAAGAAATAGTAAAGGGAACATGTGTGAAGAAACAATACAAGATTCTGATTTCAGATACCACTGGTTGCCAACCAGTAACTATTTTCTAAGTATGAAGTAGGCATGTAGGTAATTTTCATGACTCCTGAAGAAAACTGAAATTACGGAGTTTTTAATTCCTAGAATGGATTCAGAACACATATGCTTCTTTAATGCAATTGAGTTTCTGTGGTTAGAAAGGGAAAGTACCTACTGCAAGGTCTATTTCACATCCCAAGCAGATAATTTATTCATCTGGTTGGATCTGGCTTCAGTTATTGAGAAATTACCAAAATTTAGTACTTAACACTTCCAAACAAACAGAACTTTGCAATTGAATTCACTTCTAAGTTTTAGTAGATTTGCTTTACTAGAAAAAAAAAAAAAGAAGAAGAAGAAGAAGCTTATATTTTAATGTTATTTTATACGTCCTCTTTATTTTTTTTCTGTCTAGCTTACCGGAATAAATTTTTCTTAAGATAACCAATGACTCTTCAGAGCTAGACCATTTGTCTGGTGTTTATAGGAATTTCACTGAACAAAAATTGTCCCATAAATTTTATTGAAATCTCTCCAGAACCAATAGAAACAGAGACTCCTCCTTTTGCCTAGGCCTCCAGGATTCTGGTATAAAACCGCTGCCATTTGCACTGTACGCTAATGACAAGCTGGATGTTGGCATGAAAGCCAATATGTTCTTACACTGCTTTCTGAGACAAGTAATAATCAGTCTGTCATCAATGTCATGCTGCAATCAGGCTTTGACAAGGTTTGCAAATAACTTGAAAGGAATTGCTTATCCCTGAACGCTGCAGATCAAAACCAGATCTGAACAAAAGCTAAAAGTCTGCTGCGCGTCAGCTGCAGTCTCTGGGAACGTGCTGTGCATAAGCGGAGGGAACACCAACCCTTAATCTCCCCCTTCTCCTCCATTTTTAATTTTTTATTAAGAACTCTCGGCTACCAATCCTGGAAACTCACTATTTGAAACCGCGGTGGAGCCACCTAGAATGCCCAATGTGATTGGAAGTACTAGTTGTATTACTCCTGAAAAAGTCTGGGAAAGTAAACAACACTTCCATCCTTGGGGTGGCTTGTTTTCTTACCTCATGAGCTGCAGGCAGGATTTCTGATCAAACTCAGTAATGCTGTCAGTGAGGAGTCTATGTGCCTATGGGGTGGAGACACAAATTGCCTTCTTTTCCTCTCTTCCCCTTCTCAATCCTTCCCACCCCCCTAGAGGAAGTGGCATGTGTATTGTTTATTCACGGCTGTCCCTGACTCTTGTCAACTGGTAGGCTTTGCAGTCATAAGAAACAAGTGTAATTTATACAACTTTGAGAATACTTACATAAGTTCAACTTATAAAAGTTTGAGGCCCAGAGCCTTTGGGAGAAAAAAAAAAAAAAAGATTTTTTGAGATGTGTCACTTGGCCACAGGTCTGCTCAGAACTCCAAAACTTGTTTGTTCTTCATGTGCGTATAAATAGCTGGACAGTCACATGACACGTGGCCTTGGGCATTCATGAACTATGCTCGAAATAGGAGCATAGATTTGAGATGTGAATTAATTTTTTATTTTACTTTAGCATAAGAGAAGAATTTGATTCAGTTATCTTGTTCTTTATTTTTTAAACAAAGATTTTTATTTATTTATTTATTTTAAAGATTTTATTTATTTATTCATGAGAGACACAGAGAGAGAGAGAGAGAGAGAGAGGCAGAGACACAGGCAGAGGGAGAAGCAGGCTCCATGCAGGGAGCCCGAAGTGTGACTTGATCCCCAGGTCTCCAGGATCAGGCCCTGGGCTGAAGGCTGTGCTAAACCACTGAGCCACCAGGGCTGCCCTATCTTGTTCTTCTTTATAAGGAATCCTGAAAATCAGGTGTTACTGAGGGGTCAAGACATTCAAAGTTAAGTGAAGAAGAGAAGCAAATGCATCATAAATGAAAAGATCACATTATAAAAAGAAAGAAGATGCAAACATATTTAAGATCCTATTTCAGCTGATTATACTTATCTAATACCATGGACCCACAGAGTCCTAGAAAGAACTGTCCAATAAAGTGTCATTTAATAAATACATGCCAAGCACCATAATATCGGTATCATGTGAGTTATTATGAGAGATAAGCATGATATATAAGAATGAATCCCTATTTTTTTTTCAAGGAGCTTATAATCTGGTTAGAGGAAAGATACTAGTGCACATGGATATGTAGCAGTAATTTTTTGAAAGTGAATAATGTAAATACTGAAATATGAGAGAAGAACCACTCGTGAACTACATTGAGGACTTGTAACAAATACCCATAAGCAATTTCTTTAAGCCACGTTTGTATATGTCCCAATTTTCCCAGTCTTCTAAGCTTACCTGTTACCATTTAACTATAATCCAAAGCTCATTCTCAGGAATAGAGGAAGCTCGGACCCCATCTCTGTTTGAGTTCCCTACAACGTGCGCTGCACTTCCGTGTGTAGGCTGTCACTTGTCACCTCTTGATTCTGATTGTAGAGCTGGATTCTTCAACAGCTGCCTCTGTCCATCATTGTATGTCTTTGCTGATCCTGTTGCGTATAGCCCATTTCACTCCAAGCCGCGACTATACCCATATTTTGGCTTCCCTACAGCAGTTTACCAACATTATATTGATTTAACAAATTGAACTGAAGTTTTAAGGACTGTGTCAAGGAATTATAATGCAGAAAAAAAAAAACACCTTAAAATTGGTTATAAAGTAGCATGTCTCTTGGAGTGTACCACCCATGCCTGCTTTTTTTTTGTCCAAGCTTTATTACAAGGCCCTTCTGTCTTCCCCTGGAATCAGAGACTCGTCTCTCCCAACTACCTAGATCTCCAACTTCCCTTTTCAGGTTTCGTCAGTGAAAAGTCCAACATCAGTTAACATGACCACACCTCAGGTATGTGGCCCTGCTCAGAATGAAGTCAGACTTCTATATAATTGACAAAGTCCTTTAAACTCTTTCTACTAAGTTTTGGAACCCAGTATTTTAAATGACAATTTTTAAAATAATTGCGATCTGGAAAACTCTACATTCTTATTCAATGAGAAAGTTCAGTGTAGCAAATTTTGTGTGCTATTTAACAGAAAAGTTTTTCAGTTCCCAAGATATAATATTGAGGTCTGTAAATTAACATATATTCTTTCCCTATTTCCCAGATTCATCTTTGTTTCCCTTTCTATGATAATAGGAAAAATTAAGTAACCTAGAATTCTCAGGAGAGAACCTTCTCCCTTAGGGAAAATTAAACTATGATTTCAATTTTGTTATTTTGAAGAAACCATAAGGAGTTAACATTCTAAGATATTAAGTAGGAGTCTTTTTAATTTAAGTATTTTGCTTCTCAAGTCTATTTCAAATGGCTCAGCATACAGCATCAAGAACAGAGATCTGTGGCAGCATATACTAGTGCCCTTCTGGTGGGTTCATGTTATTCCACTAAATCATGTGTCTGAGAAAATATTTCCAGAATGTCTGCTAATGAAGGTGCTGTGCTGGAGCTGCTGAGTCAGTGATGAACAAGAAAGTGAAGGACTGACCTTCAAAGAGACTATACAACAATCAAAAAGACAAATGATGACCAAGGACAGAAATAAATAATAAATAAAATATTTACACATTGCACTGAGTGCAAAGAAGGAGATAAGACAGCGTTAGGATAAATGGAAAATAAATTTGAACAGTTCTTAAACATATGAAAACAGCCCAACCTCCGCAAAGAGAAAAACATATAAATTAAAACTATGGTGACTGCTTTTGTACTACTTATGGACAAAGATTGGAAGTTTGATAGCATATTCTCTAAGTAAGAGTAAAGGAAAGGGTATTCTGATTGTGGATATAAATCAATTCATCCCGTATGGAAAGTAATCTGACAATATCTATCAATATATATAAGCACATCACTTTTGGGGACCCCTGGGTGGCTCAGTGGTTGAGTGTCTGCCTTTGGCTCAGGTCGTGATCCCGGGATCCTGGGATCGAGTCCCATTTTGGGCTCCCCGCTGGGAGGCTGCTTCTCCCTCTGCCTATGTCTCTGCCTCATTCTCTATGTCTCTCATGAATAAACTTTAAAAATCTAAACAAAAAAAAATTTTTTTTAAACTACATAACTTTTGACCCTTATTTCAGAAATAGAAACAAAACCTATAAATTTTCTCATTGGTACAACATGTGCTGTCATGTACAATGTTATTCATTGCAATACATTTTTAATAAGCAAGATTTGGAAAATATTAAAATATCCATCAACAATATACCAGTTTAACAAATTATACTACATATATATAAATTAGATGCAATGTCGCCATAACAGAGAATAAGAATTCAGTTTTTTGTTTTTGCAGATATGAGCCAATTTATGAGTGTTTAAAAAAAAACCTCATTAAGACTATACAGTTTATAGACTAAGCTACAAAGAACGTGTATATTTTTGTTTGTATATACCTAAATGTCCCTTAAAAGAGTGGAGTGGGAGGAAGTTTTTCCAATGTACATATTTCCTTTTATACCTTTCTAATTATGAATTATGTGAATATATTATCTGTTTTTAAATATTTAGATTTTTTAAGTAAAGGTAAAAGTTCCCAATAGTGTCAAGTATAGATTCACATTACCAGCTCAATAAGTTATAGGGTCTGAGAGCAAGTTCTTCAAAAGTTCATCATACAAGATCCAATTTAAAAAAATACACATTAGGAGCACCTGGGTAGCTCAGTGGTTGAGCATCTACCTTTGGCTCAGGTCGTGATCCCAGGGTCCTGGGATCAAGTCCTGCATCAGGTTCCCTATGGGAAGCCTGCTTCTCTTTCTGCCTATGTCTCTGCCTTTCTCTCTGTGTCTCTCATGAGTAAATAAATAGAAATAAATAAATAATAAAAATAATACAAAAATACACATTAGAACCTATTAGGTTCAAGGTTCTGTCCTCTTGAGATACAAAATTAAAATATATGAGTGCCTGGGTGACTCAGTCAGTTAAGTGTCTGCCTTCAGCTCAGGTCATGATCCCGGGGTCCTGGAATCAAGCCCTGCATCAGGCTCCCTGCTCAACAGCAAGCCTGCTTCTCCCTCTCCTGTGCCCCTGCTTGTGTCTGTGCTCTCTCTCTCTCTCTCTCTCTGTCTCTCTCTCTGTCAAATAAATAAAATCTTTTAAAAAAATAAAATAAAATAAAATATATAAAATATAGACCCTGTTCTTAGGAGAATATATTTCATTGGAGGAACTGGATGTTTCCATAAAAGGTAAATGGTGATAAATATAATTAGCAGGTTTACTATCAAAATTCTTCCAGAGTTACCATGAAGTATTGGGTTCAAATAATTACTAAAAATTTCTAGTATATGATTTATAAAACACCGTTCAATTTGATGTAAACCTCTAAAGTATTATAGGCATACCTTTATTGGCTTATATATGATGAAAACTATTCACTCAAAGGATATGGAAAAGGAATTCTGAAGAACACCTATTTAAACACCTATTTAATTATATTTATTATCAAGATCGCCCAAAAACTTCTTCCAGGCAGAAATCTAATGTTTCCCATAGAAATTAAATAGAATAGAGTGTAGCATGATCAGGAAATAAATTATTTAAAAATAACTCAATCTGTTTATTTTCTGTTATCAAGCATTTCATTTACTACTTACAGTTTTTATTAAATAGTCTTGAAAGTACAACAATGGATGCAAACTACGTGTTTTTTTGTTCCTTTTTTAGAATGTGCAAGCTCAAGATTAGTGGAAGATCTATAATATCCCCTAAAACTTAAGGAAAAAAAGTAAAAACAGACATGAGGATTTAAAACAAAACTACAAGTTTACAAATTTGAATTTCATAAGTGATACAATAGTAATGATATGTGATCAAATAAATCACTTCTATTTCCCCTTGTTTTGAGAGATGGATGCAGAATTTGTGGAACTTAAAGTATATATAATGAGGGAAGGGCTTTTTAGGAATAATAGCAATATATTTATAAATGCAAATTTAGATGCAAGGCCTTGGAAGGGCCCTTGCAAGTGAGACTCTGACGCCTAAGCAACTTTTGCTTCACAGAAATCCACTCTGCTTCTCTTACCAAATAGCATCTTTTCTTCAACTTCATTCTTTCAGTTTAGTCTGAATATTTATTTGGGGGAAAGGATGTAAATATCAATAAAGTCATTGGTGATTAAAAGAAGTTTTCTGTCTTGCTGTCTAGATTACATCTGATTGTTCTAGGTTTTCTTCATTTAAGAGAGTAAAGCTAAATCTGCCATATCAGGTTCAGAACAGACCAGAAATTTCCACTTGCAAAACATAGCATCTTGCGATCCAATTACATACTGTTCTTTTAGCCCACGTGTGGAAATTCAACAATGATTTTTTTTTCATTCCTCACAAGTGGTTTGCAGTAGCAGCTCTGACAAATTCGCCCACCATCGAGCATCTATTAGAGTGTGCGAGCCCACAGCCCTCTCCCTTCTAAGTTATGCCTCCTTGCAGTCTTGACTGCAGAGGTATGCTGAATTTCCCCTGATAGTAAGAAAAAGGCAGACATTTCTAAGTTTTCTCTGTTTCATTCTGCTGGGCACAGGGGCTGGGGGAGAGAACCAGCTTCCACTAATTCTGGTAACCATGTTATCTAACTCTCAAAACAGTGAAAATGATGGGGAAGAGTGGAGGCAGAAGTTCTGAGAAGCATCCCCTGGTTATTGTTGCTAGGGCAACTGCTACTTGGCATCCTCCAAATAGTCATCGTCTGTCACACTTGGGGTATAATTCACAGACATACAACACATCTGAGTAGATTGGGGGGGGGGGGAAGGCAGGGGAGGGGATAAAGATTCATGTAAATAAATGAGAGAATTTTAAATAGGCACATAAACAAAAGTGCATGCCTAATATTTAGAGAGAAGAGAGAGGAGACAAACGTAAGAGGAATTCAGTTTTGAAAATGAGGGTCACTGCTAACTATTAGTGTTTTTCTTCTTGCACAAATTAGTTATCCTCTACCCATTCCCAATAATTGTCTACCCATCTGCCTCCTTTTTTAAAAATCCCTTCTTCCCTCCAAATACTAGTCTTCTGTAGCATGACATCAAACCATTTTTGCAAAGATGTTGATGTCATTTTCCTTCTCACAACCCTTAAGAGAGCAAAGAATACTTAAAAATACTTCTTCCTTGTTTAGTAGAATGTCTGACTCAGAGGCAGGCCTGGCTTTGTTATAAGAGAAGATAAAGCATTTATTACCCAAGTAATCATTCACAAAAACAGACATGAGTCCTGAAATACCCTTGGTTAAGTCTAAGTTATACTTTTCATTTTTCTTATTTCTTCATTCTTAGGGTCAGAGTGTCTGCTTAATCTTTTGAATCACTGTTTCTTCTTCTGAACATTACAGAACGTTATCTTATACATTGTGAAAAAAGAAGCACTGCTGTACAAATCATAAAGCAAAAAAGAAAGCCTTACAATATCTATCATCAAAGTCACATAAAACCCCAACAGTTTCAACCTCCTCTTAGCATTCACTGGTGTCAGCATCATAAAAAATGTGCAGGAAACTCATATCAATGTATCAATCACATTTACAAAATGAGTCTAATAGCAAATGCATTTTTGGAAGCAAGGGGAAGAAGGAGAAAGATTTTAGCCAAATACACTGAATGAATTAAAAAAAAAAAAGGCATGACGGATTAAAGAAGATGAAATAAAATTAAAAAAAAACACCTGTTGTAATGGCTTCACCAAAAGCTTTTCTTTTCCCTTTAGAGAGCATTGCTAAAATTCTCCTGTGAAAGCCAAATATATACTTTCATCTAACCAAAATATTGAAACTAGACACCAAGAAAATAAAAAACAATCATTCAATTACTAAGCTTACCATTGCACATTGGTTCCACCAAATTGGTCAGGCTTCAGTATTGTTTTACATGTTTCTTTTTATTCACCCAAATTTTGTGAGCCAATGCACTCACTTCTTGGAACTATAGGAGGATAATCACATAATGCTAGCCATAATAGAAATGATAGTTTACTTTTGCTAAGCATTTATTATCTGCCAGATGCTATCATATAAACTTTATAGGGATTACTTTAATTAATACTCACATTACAATTATGAGGTAGACACTAGATCAAATTATTCTTATTGTACAGATTAAGGAATTAAAGCACATAGAAACTACATAACAGGCTCAAATTTCAACAATAAGGAAAAAGTAGAACCAAGATAGAAACTGTGTTTTACATTAGCGTCACGTATTGTAGGAAGTTCGTTGGCTGTCCACTCTCTATTTGGGCCCATGATCTCTTTTCACCTGGAGTAATTCCATGCATTTGGGCTACAGCTTCCCTACTTGATCCCCACCTTTTATACAGCAGATGCTCCTGACTGTCCTTCTTTCTGGATCTTTTGTTCCCACCTCAGATCTCTTATTACACATATATTTGCCTTTAACACTAATATTGCAGGTTGAGGCAGCTAATTCTTCCCCTTCTCTGCTGGCATCATTTTGCCAAGGCAGATATCTAATCCTTGGTAATACCTTCTACGAATTTCTGCCTTGTCCTTTTGGTTTAAACAGCTGGGATATTTTATCATTTGAATTTGCATTTCCTCTGCTCAACACTTAGGGAGTTGGTTGCTGCACCTTCTCTCTCTCTCCACCACACACATACAGACACACACACAGGAATATACTACCCCTTGAGAATTCTTCTGCTTCTTTTCCGACATGCAGAATAGAATTGCCCAGCATAACATAACCTGGACCCTGATAGTAAGGATCAAATGCTCATGAGAATAAAGTCCGAACATCTTGAGACCCATGACTTGAGTTCTACTGATTTCTGTGTCTGCATCTCAAATAAATACCTACTGCTGTTCCTTATGCACAAAAGATTTCAATAAGTGATTGTAAATTAAGTGGGATTGTATGCCAAGAAACTAGCTTTTTAATTTACATTAATGAGTATACTAATCAGGATAAGCTAGGCTGTGCACTAACAAGCATACCCAAATCTCAGTGGCTTTTCATAAGAAAAGCTTATTTTTTACTCACCTAGTCCATGCCTTGCAGGGCAGCATGGAGACTGTGCTCATCATAGTCATTCATACTACAGGTTAATGGAGCCTCCATCTCAACACACGATCCCCTGTGGCTGAGACAGGGAAAAGGGTCATACAGCAAAACACATAGCTTCTTTAGGTTTCTGCCCAGACACTTGATGGGATGAGCACTGGGTGTTATACTACATGTTGGCAAATTGAATTTAAATTTAAAAATTTTTAAATATTTCTGCCCAGAAATGACATATATAATCTCCTCTCACATACTACTCATCAAAGTAAAACAACATGGTCATCTCAAATTTCCAAAAGTACAGAGAAGTGCAACCTCTCAATACTGCCACATTCATTGGGGATTATGTTTCAAAATACTAATTTTGCAGAGACACAAACATTCTGTTCATAGCACTTGGATTTTTTTAAAGATTTTATTTATTTATTCATGAGAGATACACACACACGGAGAGAGAGAGAAAGAGAAGCAGAGACACAGGCAGAGGGAGAAGCAGGCTCCATGCAGGGAGCCTGATGGGCCCTGATACCGGGTCTCGATTCTGGGTATCCAGGATCAGGCCCCGGGCTGAAGGCAGCACTAAACTGCTGAGCCACCCAGGCTGCCCAATAGCACTTGGATATTGATCATATTTCACAGCATAAGACATGGAAAGGACTATCAGTGAATCAGGATGCAATGAGCCCTAGCTAACATGTCCCTTAGTGAGACAAGAATATGATATTATCTAAATTCATTTCTTCTCTGAACACTTACATCTGTGAACTTTATGATGTCAAGTGTTGTCTTTAGCCTAGTCTAACATCTCTTGATGTGTTTATGTCCAAAGAGGCCAAGAGTGTATTTGAGAAAAATCATGTGTACTGATTATGTGTGTATGTGAGTGTAGGTGTGTGTACATATATAAAAGGATACACACATACAGAAAGAGAAAGAGAGAGAGAAAGCATGAGCAAGTGCTGGATAAATCCAAACTATAATGCCACTCACAAAATCTCCCAATAATAAATACAAATTTTATTTACTTTCAAAAAGGTGTTATCAAGATGCACTATGTTCAGATTTTATAGTAGGAAAATAATTTAATCAAAGATCAGATTCCTACCTAGTGTCATGATTCCCACATGGTGTAGAGAGTCAGTGGTTCCAAGACTATCTTCCCCAAAAGTGAGCCTGCTACACGGGGTAGGAGACAGGGTAGAAGACATCTCCTTCTTTCATTCCATCAGTACTGGATTTTATAGACAATAATGAGAAAGCACTACAGATATTCTAGAAAGAAGAAAAAACTACAGCCAGCCCGTAGTTACTTTTATACAGTCAATCGTAGTTATTTGATTTTTCCATGGCATGAAATCTCTTTTGAGTATCATGTATGCTTCATAGATTATTTCTGAAATGTACACCAGGAAATTCAAGTACTCTAATAATGATTTCCAAACAATAGAGATTCTTCCAAAAATGTTACTGTGTCCTGTATATTGCCTTACAGTGTATATCACACTGTGTTTACTCCTGGATATCCAAATATAAGTGGGGTATTATAAATGGGACAAAATTGAGAAGCACCTAGTTGTATGAAGAATAAGAATTCTTTGGGTTGGGGGGGGGGCTGGGAATCTACTATTAAGTAACATGGACAATGCAACTGTGAGTTTGACTTAGTTATAAGACCCTAATGGTTAAAAGGGAATAGAGATTCTGAGTACAACATGATAGTTGTTGTGAAGATCTGATGCTGGCCCAGGCCCTTGATGTATATCAATAGCCAGGGAGGGAGTAAATCTTAAGGTATACTAAATGGTGGGTTTGCTGAACCCTATCACATACCCAGGCCCAAGGAACACTGTGTTCGAACCTCACAAAACAGGAGACAACTTTGCCTTATAATCTCGTCTATAGTCTCCACATAGTTTTGGGGTCCCCTAAGGCTGAAGGAACCACTAAGAGATAATACCTCTGCCCAGAAAAGCAACAAGAGAGATTACTACACTCTGAAGTGGAACACAAGTCACTCCAGTGCATGGGACACCAAGAACAGGACTGAGAGTGGCTACTTTGCTGACAGACTGGAAGGAAATGTACACCAGGAAATTCAAGTACTCTAGTACAGTTATTCTCCTTTCTGAAGGAGATGCTGGATCTGAGTAGTAAAGAGCAATGAAAGTGTTCATCACATGCAGAGAATAGCAAGTACACCCACAGTGGAGGAACTGGAGCTGTTGCCAGAGGATAAACTACTCTAGAGGCAGGAAAAGTGAGGACCCCTAGCTTTGGACAGTGGATGTAGCAGCAAGGAAAGGCTATGCCATGCAGAGCAGTTTATGGCATCTTCCAATTGTATCTCCACATATGCATTTAAACATTTGGCAGATCCTTGGAGACTAACATATATGAGTCCAAAGTCTTTGCAAGAAGCTAAAATATATGTGTTGGTAGTACATGAAGACAGCCTTCTTTCTTATTTAGAAATGTATATGACTTCATGTATTCTCATACACTGTTGAGGTTGAGAGCGTTCAAATTTCTTAGTGTCATCATTTTCACACTCAGAGTTAATTTTGTATTAAATTATGCTGCATGTTTGTTAATGGCAGTTCAAGAGGCAATATGGCTCCCCCCAAAATTTTTGCAACGCAAACCAGAGGATGGAAAACTTTTGAAAAGGGAATATTTGAAAACTGTTCTTAAACATGTTATATGGATGGTTCTTAGATTAAGTCACAAGGATCAATCCTTCCTTACCAAGTGTTTCATGCTCTCCATGACTGTTTCAATGGTCTTTTGTCCTAATAATTTATTTTCTTAAATCTTGACAATCCTTTGAAAATATAATTACTTGAATTTCTGCAAGAAACATGTCAGGTCGACAGTTATTCATGAACTTTATTTGCTCTTTTCTTTTCTCTGTGTGTGTGCATGTGCATACATATGGTTGCACACATCAAATACATCTAGTAACATCTCACAAAGGAAGCCACAATTCCAAATAAGGGTATGGGAAAAGAATTTCTGCATCTCCTCTGAAGTGAGAGCTTGACAATAAGCCCTCTCTACAGCATGAAGTTATTTTCTAGAGGGTTTGCACATACTGAGAACTCAATAAACCTTTGTTGAGTGATGAAATCATATTTTCATATATCTCATTAAGGATTAAATGTAAAACTTACCTGAGCTGTTATCCAAGATGAAAAAATTGCTTCTACGATCCCTAATAGACAAATTCAGTCTTTAGAACCAAGAAAAATAATAGGTCTCACTAAAATCTTAAGGCTTTTTATTTAAATTGTATATCTTTATCTGGAGAGTTCCTAGTTATACGGAGTTGAAAATTCACCTCTCTGAAACATCACCCTTTAAGCCTAATCATTTTCTGTGAAGCTTCACAGAAAAAGTTTACCATACTACGCAACCTATATAAGATAATTTCAAATATTCAAAGCAGTCATATTTGTGCATTATATATATACATAGAAATCAGGTATTATATGCACAAATATTTTAATTAATTATATGCATATTAATATATGATATAATGCATTATACGATAAAGTAGTATTATACCGAGTTTATACATAAACGTGCAGTTTAATATCTCCAATTCAACCATTCTTTCATTATCCTTCACCATCTAGGTCATTCTTCCCCTTATTTGTCATGACCTTGTTAAATTGTGATCCTTAGAATTGAATGCAAAGTTCCACATATGAACTAATCAGTATTCATGGTTTGCTCTTTCAATAAATACTTAATAAGCACCTATTATAAGCCACTTATTATAGCAAAGACTAGTGGTTAAACAAGACATGTAGTCTTTACCTGCCTTTGGAGGCTTAAAGTCAAAGATAGTGTTGGGATTGTGGTAAAGATAGCCATATTAATATTAAATTACCACTGTGGTAATTTTACATTAAGAATAGGGTGGATGAAATGTCTTCCATTGGACATTATAATTATATTACAAAAATATAAAATTATGTGAGTATTTTTAACATCCACACCAAAAGCTTAATTAAAATCAGTGGTCATTCATGTTTTCATATAATTTGCTACTAAGGTTAGTCATACAGATAGACACATTTGATATTGAATTTCTTAGGATGTGTGAAAAAAGAGAAACCATAAAAGGAAGAGCCTAAGGAAAAAAAAAAAAGATAGAACATCTCCAGATTTCTAAGAAATTGTAAAAGAAAGCGTATGCCTAAACAAGCAAACAAAAATAAAAGCCTGGAAGTCATTATATTTAAAAAGTAAAGAATTTTGGTTTTCCTTGAGACAGCACTGCACAGAGGACAGAGTACTGAAAAAAATTAGACAAATGGATACCAATCCAGATGGTTTAGGCTAAAATCACTTATTCTCCTTAAGGCCAGTATCCTTATAAGAAATATGGAATTTAAAATGTCCCTTCTTCCCTAATTATCATCCTGAGTGCTAATTCATTTGGTAACATTTTGAGAACAATATTAGATAATGCATGAAAGTGCTTTAAAAAGAGTAAGCCACAATGCCAAGGTAACTATTTGTTTTGTACAGAGGAAGGAGAGAAATTGTGACTAATCCCCAATAGGGAATAACAGGTATTGACTGACTTCCCAACCATCAACAGCTATAAAATGGTTTTGTCATGCACAGACAGTGCAGAGCCATGATCTTTTAAAAAATGAACACATGTTAAGTAAACCCAACATTTACCTTAGCTTCTATCTGGGGACACTTTCTAAGCCGGAACACACAGAAGTAAAGACAAACTGTATTGCTGGGCAGACAAACCAATCTTTTCGTGATGATTTGGGGCTGCTGAGGGGGCTGAAACTTATGAGACAGAACACTCCAGAGGAGAGACATACAGAGAGAAAGAAATCAGAAATCTGCAGGGTTCTTTTTTTTATTCTTTTATGAAACACTAAAGTTGCATTTGCTTGAGGTGTGACACCTTGGGATCTGAAAGAGATCTAAATGGGAGCTGAATGAAAATTCTAGAGGTTTCTCAGTGCTGAGAATACTAAGTAGTCAGAGTATATAAACCTCACTGAAAACTAGAAATTTTTATTTCTGACTTCAGAAAGACTAAGTTTTAGGAGTAAGGCCATTCCAGACATGCCCAAGCTTTGACAGGATCAAGCTGACCTGTGAACAAATTAATCACTTGCCAAAACAAAACTTCATATTCTTTAAAAGAGGCCACATAATTTGGATTTCAGCAATATAACATCCACAGTACCCAGGATAAAAGTAAATATACCAGACATGCGAATAAACAGATAAAAATGAAGGGCAGTCAATAGACACAGATACAGAGATGACACAGATAGTACAAGTATGGAGACAAAAACACTGATGGAACTACAATAAATATGTTCAAATATTTAAAGGATAAAGTGAATATAATAAATAAGCGTATGGAAAAATTTTAGTGGAGAAAGGACAACTATAAAATAGATATTCTAAAACTGAAAAATGCAGTATTTGAAAATTTTAGAAAAACACAGTTGAGCACTGCTGAAGAAAATATCAGAAAATTGAAGACAGGCCACAGAAACTATGCCAACTGAAGCAGAAACTATAAAAGAATGAAAACAAAAAAGGCCTCAGTTATCTATAGGTCAATATCAAGCATTAGGGAAAAAGGTGTAATAATGTTTTTTTTTAAAAATCAGCCCATATCAGCAACATAAAAGAAGCACAATCCATATAAACATTAAAAAAGCACACTTAGGTACATTGTCAAATGGCTAAAACCCAATGATAAATAGAAAAATCTTAAAAGCTGCCAAATAAAAAAGACATTATATAACAGGAAAAACTAAAAGAGAAACCACGGACTTCTTAAATAGAAAATTAGACATTTCAGAAGACAGTTAAACAACATTTTAAAATGCTGAAATTTTAAAAATGTCAATCTAGAATTCTATGTATTGCACAAAAAAAGTTTATTTGAAAATTCTTAAAGAGAAAATAAAAACATTTTTGTTAAACAAATGCTGGGAGGATTTATCACCAGCAGATTTAAAATTCAATCACTGTGAAAGAAAGTTCTTTTGAAGGAACAAATACCATATAGACACTCAAATTTATGTGAAGGAATAGAGTGGGAATAATTAATATACAGTTAATATGAAGTGTGCTTTTACACTTTCTTAATTTTTAAAAGACTGTTTAAATAGTAATAACAATGTATTTTGAAGTTGCTAATATATTTAGAAGCAAATGGTATGAAACAGTGGCACAAAAATAGAAGCAGGTAAGGACAAATGCATTGTCAATATGTTTTACATTAAATATGAGGTGCAGAATATTACTTTGAGGTGGGGATGATAAGTTAAAGATTTACCTTATTTTTAAAATAAAGATAAATGAAGGAATTGTATGTACTTATGTACATACAACAAGAGATAAAGTGGATTTCTATATATAATGGTGGTTGTATAATCCGACAGAAGGCAATTTACTTAATGAAGCAGCAAACTCCTGATGCCCGTGATACCACACGATGGGGGAAAAAAGAAAGAACAAATGGTACCATAGAAAACCAATAGCAAGATGAAAATTTAAACCCAATCATAATCATAATTATATTATTTGGGAGGGATCTGAATACACATTTATGGCTTATAAGAATTTCAATTTTCTGTTTTCACGAAGGAAAGATCTCAAGCCTTTTTGATTGAGTTTCACATTAAGCAGTACTTTATTTGCTTAAAACCTAGACATTGTTAGCTAAGAAAGATCTACTCTGCTGTATAGATCTTGCCATTTAAATTCTAGGTTTGGGGGATCCCTGGGTGGCTCAGCAGTTTAGCATGCCTTTGACCCAGGGCGTGATCCTGGAGTCCCAGGATCAAGTCCCACGTCGGGCTCCCTGCATGGAGCCTGCTTCTCCCTCTGCCTGTGTCTCTGTCTCTGTGTGTGTGTGTCTCTCATGAATAAATAAATAAAATCTTTAAAAAATAAAAAAATAAATTCTAGGTTTTGGGGGGTTTTTTGACCCTTGGTAAAATTTTATCCAAGAAACAGAGTAGATTCTATTTCTTGGATAAATATATTTTGATGATGGATGAAGATATGGATGAAGATATTCAAAAACATGAACCATTAGAGAATGAAAAAGGAAATTTAAGTTTTGGGGCACCTGAATGCCACAGTCGGTTGAGCTCTGACTCTTGGTTTGGGCTCAGGTCATGATCTCAGAGTTGTGAGATTGAGCCCCAATTTGGGCTCCTCATTCAGCAGGAGTCTGCATGGGACTCTCTCCCTCTCCCTCTGCCCCTCCCATGTGTGCATGCATGCACATTATCTCTCGCTGTCTCTCTCTCAATAAATAAATCCTTTTAAAAAAAGAAAGTGATTTAAGTTTTGGTGGTCCTCACCTTTTTTTTCTTTTTTCTTTTTTAAGATGTTCTTTAAAGACCATGGCAGAATAAAAAGGTCACTGGCTCAGGGTCTCTCTGAGATAACAACTTATGAAATTTAAAAAAAGATAAAATATGTGGCATGCCTGAGTGGCTCAGTGGTTGAGCATCTGCCTTCGGCTGGAGACTTGATCCCGGGATTCTGCAATCAAATCCCACATCGGGCTCCCGACATGAGGACCCTGCTTCTCCCTCTGCCTATGTCTCTCTCTGCCTGTCTCTGTGTGTCTCTCATGAATAAATAAATAATTTTTTAAAAGAAATTTTTAAAAATAATAAAAACCACACAAACAAGATCAGATAGCACCATCCCCTGCCCTTCCCTCAAGGTCAAAAATATAATACTTTTGGTAACAATTCAGAATTCCTCTTTATCTCCAACTGGCCCCATCAGTGAAAGTTCAACATCATGATATTTTTTAGACATCTATACTTGTGTATATAGATATATAAACCTGTATTAGATGACAACTGATTTTTTTTAAGTCCAGGTAGAGAAAGAAGCAATATTTAAAAAAAAATACTTTGTTTATTCATGAGACACACAGAAAGAGGCAGAGACACAGACAGAGGGAGAAGTGGGCTCCTTGCAGGTTGCCCCATATGGGGCTGGATCCCCGGACCCGGGATCATGCCCTGAACCAAAGGCAGATGCTTAACCACTGAGCTACCCACGCATCCCAAGAAGCAATCATTTTTAACTAAAATCCTTTTATGCTTTTTGATTCTGTTCAACTTGGTACCATTTGGCAAAAAGCAAAAATATCCATGCCATCCAACCCAAATCTTATTTCTCTATGAGAAATAATATATCTTCCATTAAAAATAAAAAGATAAGGTAGTCAACCTGGGGAACACTTTGACATAGCTTTCATTGGTAAGCAGGGTGATGGCAAAGAGAACACCATATACAAAAAGGTAATTAAGCATATAAAGGTTTTCTTAAAAAGAGAGAGAGATGTTATTTTCAAGAAAAAAAAAAAAAAGCACTGAATTCCCTAAGTCAAGCCATAGCCAAAATCATGTTCTATCCAAATAGGTAAATTTTCTTTTTTTCCTTTACTTTTTTAAAAATAAAATCTCTCTCCAAGAGGGACCTGGGTGGCACAGTTAAGTGTCCCATTCTTGGTTTCAGCTCAAGATTGGTTCTCAGATTGGTGACCCCCACTTTGAGCTCTGCACTCAACCCATGGGGCTGCTTGAGAAGCTCTCTCCCTCTCCCTCTGCTCCTCCTACATGCCCTCTCTCTCTCTCCCTCAAATAAATAAACAAATTATCATCACTTTTTTAAACTCCCCAAGACTGGGCATCATCTTCAGACCCTTCATCCCCTGATTTCTTAGGTGGAGAGTCTGCAGAGGTTTTCTTTCTGGAGGGTTTTCTGGTTCCTCCTCTTCTTCTTTGGGAGGACGAGTCTTTTCCTTTGATGCCTCTGAAGCTGTGAGGTGACCTACTTTCCGTTTGCCTTTCACAGGGCCTAGCGTCCCTGCAGCCTTTAGTCTTGGTTTGGGCATTTTCTTTTCTTTTTTCTCAGGTTTGGACTTTTTTTTTTTCTTTTTTTTCTTTTTTAGGTTTGGACTTCTTAACCATCTTTTTGTTTTCCTTTTTCAAGCTGCCATAGTCAGTGCCATAATCATCTTCCATTAGGAAATCATAATTGCTGCTAGAATCTTTCTCCTGGAATTGTGCCCCATCCTCCTCTTGTTCTTCTCCACTGCCCACATCTTCCATGAGCATCTCTCTCTGTTTGGAAGCTGTTTTAGAGGCTGCCTGCCCTTTCTTGCACACATTCTTATGGGCTTCTTTTTCATCATCCCTGGCCTCTGCTGAGTGAGAATCATCCTTGGTCTTCACATCTTTTTATTCTGAGTCTTCACTATCTTCCTGTGAATTTTTTCCTATCACCTTTTATTTTTAGCTGCTCTAGGAAATGACTGAATTTTCTTAGCTGTAAGGCCTAAATCTCTTCCATAAACCTTCTCAGTATCATTAAATCCCTGATACCAAATAATCAATGACCTTTCTATTTCTCACAGGCAGAGACATATTCTCTGTTGAAACAGGATTGAGTCAAGAAGCCACAGACCAGGCCTGTCACCCACCCCTACACGCGGTCAGCACGTCGCCTTTCAACTTTGGCCCATGGAGCTGCTGCTGCCAAACCCCAACCTGCTGGCTTCTCAAATTCTGCCACTTCTTGGTTCAGGGCCCCTTAATCAGGTGAGCCCCCCATGCACCCCTAAACTCTGCTCCCCCATCTCTTCAAAAAGGATGAATCAAACCTGCCCTTATAATTACATTAAATGCTAGTAGACTAGACATTCCAATTAATAGATAGATGATAGATAGATAGATAGATGATAGATAGATAGATAGATAGATAGATAGATAGATAGATGATAGATCCAACCTACTAGAAACACAGAAAAATGTTCAACTCCCAATATGGCACCATTCGAAGAAGAAACCAAATAGACACTTAGTGTCAATTTGACGTTAGACCCTCTTCACTCTGACAGTGATGTATTATGACTGAAGCCAACATACATTCTGTATATTTTCTGCTTTATAGGACCTCAGCTCCAATATCCAAGTGCTTACAGGGTATTGTATTTTCAAGCATAAACAGTGCCCCAAACCAAATGACTAATTTTATAGTGAGAAGTATGGCAATGTGCAAGCAACAATGGAACCCACTGGTCTTAGTGCATACATCACCACCAGAAGCTGCCAAACTGACCTTTCAGTAGAGTAGCTTATTGAAGTTGCAACTGAGGCACAAGTTCAGATATGGTAATATGTGAGGATGCATACCTCAAGGATACAATATACATTCTTTAATTGGCAATCAATTGATGGTTCTATGTCTTGAACTAATAAAAATCATGGGTCTACAAATCAAAATGCAAAAGTGAAAATATTTACCTAGTTACCATCACTTTTCTTTTTTTTTTTTAATTTTTATTTATTTATGATAGTCACAGAGAGAGAGAGGCAGAGACACAGGCAGAGGGAGAAGCAGGCTCCATGCACCGGGAGCCCGACGTGGGATTTGATCCCGGGTCTCCAGGATCGCGCCCTGGGCCAAAGGCAGGCGCCAAACCGCTGCGCCACCCAGGGATCCCTCATCACTTTTCTTAATTTGTGCTTCTGGTCCTGGCAACACTAACTACAATAAAAGACCTTTGGAGATCCTGGTTTTCCAAAAGGTTAACTCTTCTTTTTTTTAAGATTTTATTTATTTATTCATGAGACACACAGAAAGAGAGAGGCAAAGACATAGGCAGAGAGAGAAGCAGACTTCATGCAGGGAGCCTGATGTGGGACTGGATCCCAGGACTCCGGGATCACGCCCCAAACTGAAGGCAGGTGCTCAATCACTGAGCCACCCAGGCATCCCAGGTTAACTCTTCTAATTGGTGCCACCGAGAGTCTTGAAAGGTTCTATTAAAAACCCCTCCCCAGTCAAACTTACAGACAAAACTCGTAGGTGTCTGTATTTGGCCCTCTTTGTTTTTCTAGATCATGGTGCTCTACCATTTTCTGAGAAAATGGACCACAACTACAAAACATACTCACCTCTAGTTGAACCACAGTCCCCATATGTGACAAGCCCTGGACAGAGCCCCTTGAAAAACCTGTCACCTCTTGCTTTACCTGGCCAAGAACCACCCTCCCCCATGGGTACAGCTTCAACCCTCACACATCCTTAAAATCTCGTAAAAGGCCCAGCCTAACAGAAACTCAGGGCCTACATCTCTTGATATCCAGCCCCTCTCCTCCTTTGGAGAATGAATAAACTCTGTCCTGCTTATTGCTCAACTCTTGGTGCAATTCTTTGCATCCTGTGTCACCGGCTACCCTAAAAAGTCTCAATAGATTTTATTCTCTGGAAATTGTCTGAGAACTTTGAATTCAAGTGCCCAGAAAAAGGCAAAAACATGGAGGTGTCATGGATCTGAGGAGTAGTGTCCCCAAATATCACAAGGAGCTAGAGCTACTGTTATACAGTAAAGGAACAAATTTAGCACTCAGATGGCATACTTCAACGTTTTTTGGTGCCCCATTTGCACAAACTTACTACTTAATGAATAAGTATAGCAGCCACATTCAAAGAACAGTATGGTGACCAGGGCTCTCAGTACCCTCAGATATTAGGTTCTTCATCATGCCACTAAGTAAACTTTCTAAATGAGTTTAGTTTTTAGTCAAAGGTGAGGGAAATCTAGAATGGCTGGTAGAGGGTGAAGATGATGAGTATCAGTTGTGGCCAAGAGACTGCTTCAGTTCATCTCACTAAACTTCCTATGACACATTTGCCAGGGAAGGCCCATCAGAGTCCTAATGGATCTGTTCTCAGAAATTTTATGAAGTGAGTGGATTTAAGTGGCACAAAGGATGAACTATAGTGGACTCAGTCCTGTGCAACCCAGCACACCAGCCCTTTAGTACTGAAGGAATCATTCTCCCAGCTGCTGGAAGTGTTGTTAGCAGATAGCTGTCAGATGTAAGCTCTCTCTGCAAACTGCTCTCAGCTAGAAAGAGCAAACTCATTCAAGGCTACATGTCCTCTTAGTACAACCTGAAACAAAAAACTGATTGATAAGGGTCTTAAAAGTCGGGTCACTTTATTTCAGTTCAACTCAATTTGGAAGGTCTATCCCAGATTTTGATATTCCCATCTGACAAGCTGGTGCGTTTGTTGTAACTGCATTTTAACCCAGCTTCTCCTAACTAATCCCACTTGCACCACTTTCACCATAAGTAAGTTTAGATCAAGTTTAGATCCCAAGAGAACGCTCTACTATAAACTTTCTGCAAGCTAATCTGTCTCAGAGTTGGATCTGTAACTCCCATACACAGAAAAATACAAAAATTTTGATGAAAAGGCAATAAAGAATATCTAAATAAGTTAACATAGATATTAAATTAAATATTGCATGGGTCAATACTGCTAAGATATCCCATAGTGTCCTTTGGATCGATGTGATTCCATTAAATTTTTCTTGCAATTCTTTTGTAGAACTTGGGAAAGTGGTTCTAAATTATATATGTAAATAATAAGTATCTAGATGGTCTAAAACAATTCTGACAAAGGCAAATTTGAAGAATTTATATTACATGACTTCAAGACTTAGAATAAGATGTATTAATCAAGACAATTTAGATTTGTGTAAGGATGAACAAATAAATTCAAAGAAACTAAAGAGACTTAGAAATAGTCCTAATACATACACTCAATTAATTAATTTTCAACAAAGACATTGGAGACTAAATGCAATTTGGGGAGAATAAAAATCTTCCTGCCAAAAGATGCTAAAACAGGCAACATTCATAAGGAAAAAAGAGACCATCATTCCCTAACCACTATTTTGCTACATACAAAAAAGAAAATCTGAGATGGAGGGTAGGTCTGAAAATACACACCAAAATCATAAAGCTTATAGAAGAAATTGTTGGAGAATCTCTCCTATCCCTTTAACTTTCTTAGATAGAACACAAAATGCATGAACTACCAAAAAAAAAAGGATAAATTAGATGCCATCAAAATTAAAACAGCTGCTCATCCAAAAACACCTGTTTAAAAAAGTGGAAAAAAGGCAAGCCACAGCCTAGGAAAGATATTCAGAACACTTACATCTGGCAAAAGAATTGTGTCCAAGATATATATAGATCTTTTACAATTAATTAACAACAATAAAAGAAGCAAAAAATTTTAAATAAGCATAAGACTTGAATAAACCCCATACAAAGGAAAATAAGGAAGATATACAAAAGGCAAATAAACACACACACAAAAATGCTCTGTATCATTAGTCATCAAGGAAATGCAAATTCAAAACACAATGAAGTATCACTTCACAAACTAAAATGGTTATAATTAGAATGTTTGACAACCTGAAGTACTGACATTTTGGAGGAACCAAAATTCTCATACATTGCTGGTGGAAAACTGGCTATTTCTTACAAAGTTAAACAGAGATCTATCCTTTAATTTAGCAATCCCATTCCTTGGTATTTGCCCAATAAAGCAAAATATGTGTCAAACAAAAGATTTCTTTAAAAATATTCATATTTATTCATAATGGCTCAAAGCTGGAAATTATACAGATATTCATCAGTAGTAAAATAGATAAACATGCTGTATTCATACAATGGATTACTACTCAGTAATAAAAAGAATGATCAAAGAACTTGGATGATTCCACTTAAGAACTTGGATGGTTCTAAAAATGTTCCCCACTTACATGAATTTTCATAACAGACAAAACTAATGTCATGATAGCAATTAGACAATAGTTGCATCTGAACGTTTAATTGACTCAGGAAGGAAAGGAAGAAAGTTCCTGGGGTGTTGAAAATATTCTACCCTGATAGGGGTGTGAGTAGCATAAGCACATGCATTTGTCACATACTCTATACTTAAGATGAGTCTATTTCCCTGTATAAAATTATACCTCAAAAAATTTAATAAGAGGTAGAATTAAATGTTGGGAAGTCACTAAGAGGCAACACATTGGAATATTTCTGGGCAGGTCAAAGCCAAATCATAAGTGGGTTGTTTTTAATGACCATGTAACTCAATGTTGTCTTCTTTTCCTCCTTATAAAATATTTTGTTTCTTGTCAGTCAGCAGATAACTATTTGGTGAGCATCCACTATATACTAAGCATAGTAATCTCAGGTTTCCTCTGCCTAGTAGGTCACAGCAGATAGCTAGCTAGTTAATTAACTTACATGAACTTCTTAATATTTGTAAGAACTTTAAGAAAATTAATATGGAAGAATAAAATCAACTGTTGAAAATTGTTCCATCAGTGATGCAATAGTTGGGGAGATATTTTTCATTTGGGAAATTCCTAGCCCTCATGAAATAACTGAAGTCATATTCTTCAAGTTGAATCCTTTTCAATCCTCAAAGAGTTTAATGAAAGCACAAAAACAAAATAAGACTCATCAAGAGTAGAGTTTTATTTCACTGTCACGTTGAGTATGCTTTCCTGGAAGTTTAAGCATTATGGAAGAACTTGATAAATATGGAGATTTTGAGTCCCTATCTTGAAAACTATTTTAGTAAATCTATGCTGCAGGGTTCTTAAAATAGTAAAAAAACAAACTAGCTTTAGACATAAATACAGAAAAAGTCTATGAAAAAAAAAGAAAAGTCTATATGGAAGATTGTTATAGACTGTGTCCCCACAAACTTCTTATGTTGAAAGCTAGCATCCAATGTGGCAGTATTTGGAGATGAGGCCTCTGGGAAGTGAGTAGGTCATAGGGATAGAGTCCTCATGAATGGAATCCTTAAAAAAGACATTGGCCTTTCCCTCCACAAATGGACACACACAGAGACATTGAAAAGACAACCATATATGAACCAGGAAGCAGAATCTCACCGGCCAATCTGCCAGTGCCTTGATCTTGGACTTCCCAGCCTCCTGATCTGTGAGAAATAAGTTATTGTTGTTTATAAGGCACCCAGTGTATAGTATTCTGTTATAGCTGCATGAGTAGATTAAGACAGAGATCATCGCAGACAAAAACCATGGCTGTGTGAATGATTTTTCTCTTCCTAGGATTTACATCTCCCTCTTGGTTCTCTTTTGTCTCTATTTTAGCCTCCAGGGACACCATATTGTCTCCTTGAGGCAAGACCCAGAAATGGACAAGAACTCCTTTCTCATCTTGCTGCTTTCTTAACAAAGAAAAGGTAAAAATTTGAAAATTACTTTAACTAAGACCTAAGGAGAAAGTAAAGGAAAAAAAAAAAGGAAAAAAAAGTAAAGGAAACTAAAGAAAATGCAAATTTAGGAAAGGCTCAGCCTAATAAAATACAGATTTCTGATTCAAACATAGTTAAATTGAAGCCACAAGTTAACTGGTCCAATTTACCAACAGTCAGGCCAGGGTTTTGCTCACTTCCTTCAACACATTCTACTGATTACAGATTCATTTAGGTTTGGGGGGAAAAAAACACTCCTTCTAAACTTACAAATTATTACTTATGGAGGTTAAATCTATTATAAATTCTAATTAGATATCCCTATTTTTGTTGTCATCATCGTTGTTTTTGATACAAAGCTGAGATAACTGGGAAGAAGCAGGGTTAAACAGACAATTTTGGAGCAAAAAACACAGTAGGGAAACAGGTCAGAGTCTAAGCTTTTAGCAACTCCTTGCGTGCCATACTGTAGGCCTGAAGTGTCCTATAAAAAGCAACTAGTCCTTTTTTCACTCAGAGTCTTTCTTTAGTCCCCCATTTAAAGACTCTCCCTGTCTTCTCTTGGCTTTTTAATTCGCTTTGTATGGCTTCTTCTGAACAGTGACTGAGTTGGCTGGTCTGTGACTTGGCTATAAATTACTCCCCTGTAAGTTTCCTCTCATTTGATTGGCTTCAATCTCTATAGTCTAGCCTCTTCCCAGATCTTGGCCTAGACTCCAAAAACACTGCACTACAGCTTAGTCTGTGCTGAGGGGCTCCTCCTTGTCTGAAAGTTGACTCAGATGCATGAGGAGATGAAATACAGAACTCTGTATGAGCAAATCACTATCAGGGCACAGAGTATGTGAGCAAGGGTTGTGTCGGGGGATTCTAAGTTGAAAAGGAATAAAGAAAAGGAAGAGACTGTTAGAATTTTGTCTGACCCTGAGAATTGCATCTGCTTACAACACATATCGAATTTTTTTTCTCTGATGACATGAATGCCAGTTTCTGCCCTCGAGAGTGTTTAAGTTATCTTGGTTCCCCACACACCTCACTGCTTTTCCTCTATGATCTTGAAGGGACCTTCTTTTGCCCCTTCCCAGGATTTAATCCTTGGCTTTCTGCTCTCCTCTCTGAGCTCTATTTAAATCATTCTTCCATTTATACATTTTAAAATTCTGTCCCCATGCTTTCAATTTCTAACTCTGTTAGTGTATGTTCAGCACTCTTCCTCCCATTATTTTCCTTGAAAACAAACGTCACTTGACCTATGGCTTCCAATAGCTACCTTCCTCCTGTTGATAGAATTATTCGCTGACAAATTTATTGGAAAGACAAGAATTATTTGCTGACAAAATTATTTGAAAGATTTTACATCCAAAGCATATGTTTTCTTTTTGTAGTTTCTTACATACTGCCATCTGGTTTCTGTTCCTGCTTTATCTCCCTCTACATTCTCTCTTAGACCTCTTTGCTGCATTAAAAACTAGAAAAGCTGCTTCACTGCAGACCATGAAAATCTTTTAATAATTTCCCTTCTTCCTGAGTTGCTTAAACCAAGTGGAGCTGGGATATATTACAAAGAAAAGGAGTACTAATAAAGCTAGGTATGAACTGGAAAGCTGCCTCTCTCCTAGTCCAAGTAAACATGCCTTTATT
This sequence comes from Canis lupus baileyi, assembly GCF_048164855.1. Lineage (NCBI taxonomy): Eukaryota > Metazoa > Chordata > Mammalia > Carnivora > Canidae > Canis > Canis lupus. The sequence continues at coordinate 17,561,371 of NC_132867.1, forward strand.
GAGGTCTTACTATATCCCAAACACTTTATATAAATGCTAGAGAAGTGAAGGGGAAGGGGAAAAGATGGATTGTTGAATTCCCAGATGATAACTGAGTTCTTGAAAAGAATTCAAGAAATTATCATGTTCATTTTACCTGGGTGAACTTGAGTTCTAAAACTCCATTTGCAAAGGCCTAATAGAAATATCTTTGCCACAATCTTCATATCAACAAAATTAAACTCATTAGCCTTCTTTCAGTTGGTCCTGAAAACTGATTTTATGTTTTACTAATGCAACTGCTTATCACATTTTTATCTTTCTTACATCCCTTTAATCACCAGCTACATTTTCTGATGTCTGAGTACTACTACACTGGTAATGCCTCTCCTGGAATTGATTTACCTGAGCTGAGTTTTGCTTTTTAAGTCTTTGTAAGAATAATGTATCATCATAATGTCAGGAAACTGAAATGTAACATTAAGATCATTAGAAAATACAAAGTGGGATATTTCATGTTGAAAAAGAAATGATCCACCCAAGAAAAAGACTTAAAAATTGTGGAACTTTCTGAACCTCACAAAAGAAGAAGCTAACATTTTGACAATCATCATGGGAAAGTTAGCATACTTTTTTCCAGAAACTAGCAGATAAAATAAATTTACAAGACTAGGGAGAATTTAAGTAACATAAAAAGTAAACATTACGGCATTCAAAAGGCAATACATATCCAGTTGAAATGCATGTACAGTATTTACAAAGAATGACCACATATAAAGCCACAATGGAAGGCCCCAAAAGTAAAATTTAAGAAAATTGGGCACTTGGGTGGCTCAGTGTTTGAGCATCTACCTTTGGCTCAGGTGGTGATCCCAGGGTGCTGGGATCGAGTCCCACATCGGGCTCCTCGTGAGGAGCCTGCTTCTCCCTCTTCCCATGTTTTGACCTCTCTCTTTGTGTCTTTCATGAATAAATAAAATATTTTTTAAAAAATTAAGAAAAGTATTTTATGCATAAAAGTTATATTCACTATTAAAGCAAAAAATAGGTAAAATTCAATAATCTTTCAAGTAAAAGAAAAAAAACAAATAAAAATCTGTCAAATTAGGGAGATAAAATTCTGTTATTCTGATAATGAATATTTATTAGAAGTCCAAGATGCACATCGTGCTGGAAACAGCTAATGGAAAATATTACACATTTTCCTACTAAAATCAGAAACACAATGATAATTTCTGCTATCGCCACTACTATCTATCATAATATTAAAGGTCTTAGCCAATGCAATAAAACAAGAAAAGAAATGAAATTGGAAGATAATTTATATATATATATATATATATATATATTACTAATATACATTAGAGGAGAAAACTAGTATCTTTATAATAGTTAGAACCAATAAGTGAGTTTAGCAATGAAGGAGGATTAAAGTATAATGTATAAATAATAATAGCTTTTCTAAATCCTCCCAATATAAGTAAAAAACAATCATGTTCACAGTAATAATAATAAGTATAAAATGCTTAAGAATATACTTCATAAGAAAGATGAGTATTCAACTTATGACAGCAGAAAAATTTCAGAGTAAATTTTCAGAAAACAAAATTTAAAAATATGCTAAAACTTATGAAAATAAAAATTCAAACATGAGCAACAAAAGTTAAAACTGGATTATATGAAAAAAATTAGTTTAAGAACAAAATGTTAGATAAGGGATTTGGGGAAAATAAGAAAAGGCTTAAATAAAATATAAAAAATGAAAAAAGCATATTTAAAGATGGAATAGAAGAGAGATTTAAAAATTGAAAGAGGGGATCCCTGGGTGGCTCAGCGGTTGAGCGTCTGCCTTCAGCCTGGGGTGTGATCCTGGAGTCCCGGGATCGAGTCCCACCTCAGCCTCCCTGCATGGAGCCTGCTTCTCCCTCTGCCTATGTTTCTGCCTCTCTCTGTCTCTGTGTGTGTGTGTCTCTCATGAATAAATAAGTAAAAATTAAAAAAAAAAAAAAAAGACGAAGAGGGTCACATTAAAAAAAACTCAGGGGATCCCTGGGTGGCGCAGCGGTTTGGCGCCTGCCTTTGGCCCAGGCCGCGATCCTGGAGACCCGGGATCGAATCCCACGTCAGGCTCCCGGTGCATGGAGCCTGCTTCTCCCTCTGCCTGTGTCTCTGCCTCTCTCTCTCTCACTGTGTGCCTATCATAAAAAACAAACAAACAAAAAAAAAAAAAAAAAAACTCAGTTTCTCTTCAAAAAAATAAAAAATAAAAATAAAATAAATAAAAATTGAAAGAAAATATTTTGACCTCTAAAGAGAAAATTATAAAAGCATACACAATGACATAATTACTCCTTAATAAATAAAGAAATATAACATCTTCATTGATGGCAAATCTCAACATAGTTTTTTCTTAACTAATATAAAAAGTCATTACAATGTAAATCAATAAAATCAATATTTAATAGGATTTAATAGAATTCTGCAGGCTGATTCTAAATTTCATATAAAAGATAAATTTGTAGGCATCTGGAAATGAACAAAAAGGACAATCTGTACCACCAAATGTCAAATATACTTTTAAAAGAACTGTGATATTTATGCAAGAATAGAAAATGAAATCTATAAAACTAAATAAAACATTCAGAAAGAGACTCTTAATTAAGTATTTGAAAAAGATGGCACTACATATCAGTGAAGAAAAGAAACATTATTCCACAAATGGTCTTGGAAAATTAATTGAATATTTGGACAAATAAGCTAGCTCTCACCTTAGGCTTATCATAAATATAAATTTTAGGTGGAATTAAGAAAAACATAAAACAAAATATTATAAGACTATGCTTTCTCAAGTGTAGGCTAGGGTGTATAAGAGAAAAAAAGGAAGTTATAAATAAAAATATTGATACACAGACTAAACCAGAATCAATAGCATGAATTCCACTAATATAGCATTAATAAAGTTAAATGATAAGTAAAGATGGAAGAAGAATATCTGCAATATATATGATGCTAAAATTTCAAAAATCAGTAGTTCTCAAATTCTCTGTAGCAAAGAGTCATTTTTTTCTATTTTTGATCTTTAACAGACAAATGCATTTATAGAATACAATAAAAAATGAATTATCAGGAAAATAAAATTTTAAAATATATTTAAGATGTTAAGTATTTTTCTTAAATGAGGTTGAATAGTCATAAAATTACTGGGCCCACTGACTTTCAGTTTCTCCACCTACCATTTTGTACACCAGAAATAAATCATTGGTGGAATAGCACAGGTCCAGATAAGACACTCTAAACTGGACAGACCTTAAGATGTCCTATAGATTAGTATGAAAATGGCAAAAGGCCAAAACCAAAAATGATCCAAGAGTACTAACATGGAAGTAACAAAAAAGCATAAGTATACATGAAAATAGGCAAATAATTCTTGGTAATCAGGATCTTGCAAATTAAGTGAACAAGACCTTTTAAAAGCTTGATAATATCAAGTCTTAAAGGAAGTTGTAGAGAAAATAAGCATCCATACATTGCTGATGAGAGGATAGATTGGTAAGAGCCACTTTGGGAACTCTTTGATACTATCTCTTAAAATTAGCCAGATACTACCAAACCAAAACTTTGTAATACCTCATGTTTAATTCATCTTATACTCTCGTGGAAAACTTCTATATTTTCTCCAGGAGACATATATAAGGATGTTAGTTTAGTGACTGTTTATAAAAGCAATACATTGAAGGGAAAAAACACAAAGGTTCTCAATAAGGGACTATGAAACTTTTATACCATGGAAAACAGATTAAAACTTGTTAGATTACATTGACACTTTCTTTTTGAGGATGAAAACAAAATCTCCATAGTACTCTATAGGCAATGCATATAAATACTTAGAAAAAGTATTAAAGTTTTGAAGCAACTAAGTCAGCATTTCTTTTCATTTTTCTTAGCTTCATTGAGGTACAATTAACAAGTAAAAGTTGTATTTATTTATGGTGTAAAACATGATGTTCTGATATATGTATACATTGTGAAATGATCATCACTATCAAGCTAATTAACATGTCCATCATTTCTGTTGATATTTTAACTCCATGAGTTCTTTGGAGAATTCCTTTATATAACATTCCATAGCTGTCTTTAAAACCAATTATCATGAAATATGTTATTTTGTCATTAACATGTATTGCCCAAGTGCTATGGGAGAGAAAAAAATAAAGTGATAGTGTAGAGAAATGATATAATACATAAGATAAATTCATGAGTGAATGCTGTAATATTTCACAGAATAAAGAAAGAAATTGTATGTAAGCAGCAGAGAAGATTTTATTTTGTTTTGAATGGGAAAAATAAAAACAAACAAGATAAGTGTAATGCTAATAATGTAATAAACAGAAAACCTGGATTGGGACAAGGTATAGGAAAATGTAACATTAAACTGGTAACCAACTTATAAATAATCTGAGCAAATGTGCAGTGTAGTAAATAATAAATAATAAATAATAAATAATAAATAAGTAGTAAGATATAGTAAAGAATAAGGAAAAGATAAAAGAAGTTCCTAAAGGAATTATTGTGGGATGAGACCAACTCATTGAGGTATTCAGAAATTCATTCAGACATAGTTACCACCCAGACACTTTTGACAAACACATAATTGGAAGAATCCACAATAGACCAACTGCAAAGTTAGGGATTATATTGAAGATGTCATCCTAACTTCAGCCAACACCAGAGACATTTTACATATTTATTAGTGCTATCACAGTCCTTCACTATTACACTATTATTTCAACTCCATTCAACAAATGGAAATATTCATTATATTAATAAAAGACACCATCTATTTTAGTGTTTCCCATATGCCTGACACTGTAATAAATAGTTCAAATACTCATTTAATTCTCATAAAAAGTAAAGGTAGAAATTAATATCCTGTAATCATACAGCTAGTAAGCAATGAAGATATGAATAATTCAGGGTTTTTTAATCCAAAGCTTATTTGTAATTGCCATTTTGATACCTCTTAGTTTTATTAATGTTTGTACAACACTATACAGCATTATTGCCTTTAAAATAATTTGTTACATGGTATGTACCCAGCCCTACTGAGTGTACTTACGAATTCCGAGAATTAGTAGCCCTACCTTCAATGGTATACATACATTGATGCTTAAAAGTTTATGATTAAAAGAATTTGAAGATAAAATGCTGGTTTAATGTTCTTTGTCTTCTCCCCAGTCTCTATCATAAGACAGGATGATAATAGCCTTTCATCTCAAAGGAGTGCCAAAAAAAGCAGGACAAATCCTAGGGGCTAGAGGAATTCAGGAAGGGGAAAATTAAAATAAATTTAAATGTTCTGTGAAAACTTCATAAAATGGGAAACTTATACAACTATTCATGGACCAAAAGTCAGTTGTATTTTGCAAATTCATAATGCTTCTTTCTCCCTCACCGTATTGGTTTCCTACAACTTCTATAACGAAGAATCACAAGCCAGGGAGCTTAAGCAACATACATTTATTCTTTGGCAATGATGGAGGTCAATATCTAAGATCAAGATGACAGCAGGGTTTATTCCTTTTAAAACCTGTAGGAGAGAATCCTTCCTTGTCTCTACTAGCTTCTGGTGTTTGCCAGCAATCCTAGTTGGTCCTTGCCCTGTGCTTATCTTTGCCTCCATCTTTATGTGGTCTTTGCCTCTGTGTGTTTGTACCTCTGTCCAAATTTCCCTCTTTGGTCCATCTTCCTCACTACAGCTCTCCTGCATTCTCCTGGTCCACCTGAGCTACCCAAATAACCCCTAACCAGGCCTGCCTCCTTCCCCTCTTACCCGATCCAGTCCATTCTGACACATTAACCTGTCGTCTTTCAACATGTCAGTATGATGTCTCACCACCACCACCCCAAAAAAAATCCTTCAGTGGTTTTCTTTTACTCTTAAGCTGAAATCCAAACTCTTGTTTTAAAAGATTTTATTTATTTATTCATGAGAGAGAGGCAGAGACATAGGCAGAGGGAGAGCCTGATGTGGGACTTGATCCCAGGACCCTGGGATCAGGACCTGAGCCAAAGGCAGACACTCAACCACTGAGCCACGCAGGTGCCCTGAAATCCAAACTTTTTACTGCTTCTCCAACTCTTTGCGTCTCCTGGCCTCCACCTGTCTCTTTCACATGATCTTTAAGCCATTCTTTCCTTCACTGACTTTTTAGTATTGCTCTGAAATCCTGTTTCTTGCATTTTAACCTGGATAATTCCTTTTCATGCTTGAGTCCTTAACTCAAATGTCACTTCCTCAGACAGCTCCCCCCTGACTCAGTCTAAATTAGCCTGCTATTCTTTCTTATAAATAGTTCTTTTCTCTCCCAGTGCTCACCATAAATAGTATAATATACAATTTCACATTTATTTTGGTGCTTACTTTTCTTTTATCACCCATACCCACCACCTTGAAAGCTTATAGAGAAGTAGAGAGTTATTTCTTTATTCCCAGAACTTAAGCACAGCACTCAGAGGGCAGCAGGTGCTCAACAAACACATATGGACTAATTAGATAACTGAGTAAAATAAGGATGGCAAATAAGGAAGGATCCCAAAGCTAAAAATGACCATGAAGGAAGAAGAGAAGAAAGAGAAGAAAGAAGAAAAAATTGAATTGAATGTAAAAAAATAAAAATAATAAATTTGGAAATTTATAATTTACATATAATTATATAATTATACATTTGGAAAAATTATAATACTCATTTTATAAAAGCAAGGAAAATATTTTCTACAAAATATTTTGTAGATAAACATGCCAGGTCATCATTCCTTAATTGCCTTTTTTTTTTTTTTTCAGAATTATGAAGACAGAATAGCGTTTTAGAGTCTTTTCTCTAAGCACATTACTATCACTATGATATCATATGTTAATACAATTTAATATTCAACTACAAAAACATGGGCTGCCTTATTTGCACTATGCTCTCTCACAATATAACAAATGGGATTTTCTTTCTCCATAAACCTTTTTTGAACCACTGAAAGAATTTCACTTCTTCTGGATGTGAGGTGAGGCCAGATGGTTTCTGAATAGTTTTAAAAAACAAAAACAACAACAACTAGAGAATAAAAACAGAAAGCAAAGTAATCACTTGTGTTTGTAATTTATGTGAGATAATATAAATAATGGTAATGTGCCATGTTCTTCCCACAGGCATCATTTCAAGGCTGAGAATGAGGTTCCAAGGTTGAAGAGTCAAATATTGGTTCTCTGTGGGCACATCAAATGAGTTTTTCTTCCCTACCCTGTCTTTTCATTATGTCTGTATCAGTCAGTGTCCTGTTGCAGAGAAAAGAATCTACTCTACTCAATATAACCAGAAGGGATTTACTTGAGAACGTTAAATGCCACACAAGATCATTAGGAGTGCTGAAGACCCTGACTCTTGATGAGGTTTTCAGGAATCATTCAGAAAGCTACACTGCAGAACTGGGTTAAGGGAGCTGCTGTCTCTGCCACTGTCCAGAAGCTGTAAGAGCAGGAAACTGCATATGACATCAAGAGGATGATGCTACAACATCTGCCAGCTCAAGGGCCACACTACATCTGCCAATAGCTGCACCAGTAAAATGGACTTCTGGTATCATGATTCCCTAGCCATATGACTTAGTTTGAAATAAAAATTTTGTCCTAGTTCATCAAATCAAAGGACTTATAGCACCTATAGAAATATACACACACATATATAACAATACATATATAAATTACATCTAGAAATGTATATATATACAATCACATCCAGAACTACACGACTATAAATTCCATCTAGGAACTGTAGTTTGTTGTTGATTTTTGTTTGTTGCATATACTAAAAGGGGGTTAGGGTTTGGAATGTCTGTTGAGAAAGCTCATTCACAGCAGTCATCATACAGAATATGCACCTTCCTCGTTTCTACCAGTGAAGAGGGACTACACAGGTGACTTACGACAATAACAAACAAGATATGGATGTTCTGGGAGATGTTTGATATATTTCTGTTTTACTTTCCACAAAGTATAGGCCTTATTTTAGAGATTCAAGTTGAAACTTTGACATTTATAAATAGTTATTAAATTAAATTATTCATGGCAATATCAAAAATTTATTGGCTTTTCAAAGAAAATATGAAGTTTTTAACAGGTTAGTTCAAAACAGTTAAACCTCAGTGCTATTGACACTTTGGCCAGATCACTGTCTCTTTGAGAGGCTCCCCACATTGTGCGATATTTAGCAGCATGTGTGGCTTCTACCTACAAAATGCCAGTAGTTCCATCTTCCCTCAGGTGTGAAAATCAAAACTGTCTCCAGCTATTGCCAAGTGTCTGCTGGGGAGAGCACAAAATTGTCCTCAGTTTTGAACCTCTGGTATATGTGGGATCACATATGAGAGAGACTGCCAAATCCCACTTCAAAAAATAGAAACAAAGAGTAACATCCAGAAAACATAATTTTTATTTCTTGATCATTTTCTATTCTAAATTTTAGAAATATGTTTTCCAATTTTATGTTTTTAGAAAATATTTTTAAAGATGAGCCTCATCCAAGTTATTAGCACCTGTTTGTAGATTTTCCCCTTTACACAAAGTAGTTTCTCTACATTATGAGGTACTTCAACATAATATAAAGAAGTACCTTTTAAGTAATCCTATTTTTATATGCAACTATAAATTTGAACTGTGTGGATTTTGCATTTTGTATAAATTTTAAAATAACATGGCTTCCCTGTTTCTTTAAATTCATTACAATTTTTCATTTATATCACTTAATGCCAACAGTGATGTTAACCTCAAGAAACCAAAATTTTCACTTGTAAAGATACCACTTTCTCATAGAAATGAATCTAGCTATTAAAATGAAATGGAAAAATACTTATTTCTGGCAAATGTGAGAGAAGTAGTTACTCATTAATATTGCTTTGCAATAATAGTGATAATGAGGTAAATTATATTTTTAATTCTATCTTCCGGTCATCATCATGTAAGCTCCAAGTCAGACTCTTGCCCCATCCTTAACGAGAGAGTTATGGTTCTAGATTTTCTTCTGCTTCAACTTTCTTCAATTAGTAATCATGGCTCAAAATGGCTGGGATTTTCAATGGAATGGATTTTCAATGGAACCTCCAGAAAGAGGTTCTTGAATTCTCAACTCTGGTTACACAATTATCTCTTTGATAGGAAACACTGATGTCTAGATCTCATCCTGAGGGCATCTGATTTAATTCGTCTGGGGTGGAGCCTGGCCATAGGTTTTCTTTTAGAACTCTCTGGATTCATCTAATATACAGCCAAGGTTGAGAAACATTATTGGAGGACAATAGAGCTCAACTCTGAGAAAATTATATATAGTTTGAAAAAGTCCTTTGGATAATTTTCATATAACTTCTTTATGGGAATACCCTGAGAATGAGCTTCCCATGAACCAAGAGTCTTCTTTTCTTGTCTTTTCTCTCTTTTTCTTTCTCTGCTCCACTTACCCCAAAGATGGAACCCTGAAGAAAAACAAGACTCTCCAATGCAGAGTCAGAAAAATTTTGTGTGGCATAGGATGCTTTCTTTAGTCTCAGGATGAAATCTGGGAAGATGAGGCCTAGTGTCATGATCGACCATAAAGTTCCAGGGAGGGATCCCTGGGTGGCGCAGCGGTTTGGCGCCTGCCTTTGGCCCAGGGCGCGATCCTGGAGACCCGGGATCAAATCCCACGTCGGGCTCCTGGTGCATGGAGCCTGCTTCTCCCTCTGCCTGTGTCTCTGCCTCTCTCTCTGTGTGACTATCATAAATAAATAAAAATTTTAAAAAAAAGTTCCAGGGAAAGTGGACAAACAAGCAGCGCAGGGCCCCTAAAAGTGGACTGGGAAGGGTTTTCTGACCTGCCTCTAGGATACTGGACTGTCTCTGCCTCAGTGGCCTGTGTACCATAGACACCAAAGGTCACTCTGAAAGCTTGACCGCACAGCTGCTAGGCCAGCTTCAGTCCTATATAATGTATGCTCCAGATTACTTCTTCCTTGTAGGACTGTGTGGCCATAAGATGAAGACTGCTACATGCCTTTTCTTATCTGTGAAGTAAATAGACTAAATAGCAACTAAAATCAGGTCCTGATTCAATAATTTATAATCCTTCCTTGCAAGATTTTCTGCCAAGTGATTAATTACTGTTATGATCATTGAAAACCCAACGACATATATAACGTTAAACTCAGAGGTTTTGGATATTGCTCTGCCTTCAAAGTCCATCAAATTGTCCTCCTCTACTCTCAGCTCTGTTTCACCTTAGCATTTCCTTTTCTGAGATAGTTAGGGTGATAGAGTATTACTTTTTCTATAGAGGGAAATTAATGGGCTTAGTGTGAAACACAGAAGACAGGGAATAACAATTTAAGTAACAGAGAAAAGAGAGAGGAGGAGTGAGATCATAGACATCAAATGCACATAATTTTTAAAGATGGGAACCTGGAATAACAAGGTGTCAGTAAGGTCAAGTAGATGAGGATCTGGTGTTGGTCTGTAAATGGATTGCACACTCTCTGCCAGCCCCCAACCACAGAGAGCTGCCACATGCTCTCCTGCCACTTTGACAACTCCCCTCAGCACTTCTCCTCCTGCAGAGAGTCATGAGTAATAACCCCAAAGCCCCTGCAAAGACATCCCTCACCCCCACTGTGGGCAGGTGCAGTCATTCAAAATACACACAAATTCCATGGAGAAAAAGACATTATGACGGCATTGCAATCGATCTCCTCACTACTAAAGAAGTTAAATCCACATGACCTATATTCATGTACAGATTAGCTCAGATGGAAAAATGAAAACCAGTGACAGTGAATCATGCAGCAAATACACAGGAGCTCATAAATAAATAAAATCCCTGCGGGTAGGAAACTCAGAGTGGAAATAAGAATGTCTGATAAAATGAAAAAAGAAAAATGGGATTCAAAATATCAAACTTTGGGGGAGTGGGTATAAAAGTTTTTCTAACATCTGAAATATATCTTGGCCCTGGATGAATTAAATCAGGGAGGTTGTACCAGTAAGCAAGCAACAGATACAATCTAAATTTGGGGAGCTGAATAATTCTGTTCTGATAGACTCTACAAGAGAAAAATAGACTAATTACTTTTAAAGTTCAAAGATTAATAAGTAAATAAAACAAGAACAACAACAACTACAACCCTTTATTTTAGCCCTCCAGTCTTGGTCTCTAATAGTAACCACTGTCACAAACTGGTTTCCAAAATATATATACACCAAATATATATTTTTCTGCTACAGACCCTTTTCTTGCTCTAGAGTCCACTTAATACCAGCAAGCTTTTATTTCACCTTGTAAATGGGCTGAAACGGTACTCCAAATTGCTAAATCTGCTGCCTTCAGAATCCAAAGAGGCCTGTCCATTACTGTGTTGCTTGTGAGTGGCAGGGGTTTTAAGAAGCAATCTTTTACTTTTACCTTAGAGAAGAATGTTTCCAAGTCCTATGAAACCCATAAGACTTTGACTACTCTGAAAGGGAAAAAAAAATCATTTTGCCTTGTATCGATAAATATTCCTTGTTATATATATTTGCCTTTTCCCCTAAGAAACCCCCAGTTAACATTTTTTGTGAAGACTTGCAGCATATTTGATCCACCGACATGAGATTTTATATAATACTGTTTCAGGATAAAGAAAATACTTTAAGCTAAAAGCGGCATGTGAATGGACACAACTGTGAGATCCACTTATCATATCATACGTTGCACCCCTCAGAATCTGTCAGCCTGATATTTCAGCATGTTGGCTTCTTAAAAACACAATTAGCATTATTCACTTTAGCCAAGATATAGAAACAACCTAAGTGTCTGCTGGTGAATAAACAGATAAAGAAAATATGACATAGAGATATACACACACATAGATCTTCCTTGACTTACCATGGGGTTGTAGTCCAATAAACCCCTCATAAATTGAAAATACTGCAAGTTGAAAATGCATTGAATACACCAAACCTACCAAACCAGCAGCTTCGCCTAGCCTATCTAAAATGTGCTTAGAACACTCACATTAGCCTACAGTTGGTCAAAATCACGGAACACAAAGTCCATTTTGTAATAGACTCTTCAATATCTTATGTGATTTCTTGAATACTGTGCTGAAAGTGAAAAACAGAATGGTCGTGTGGGTACAGAATGGTTATTAGTGTATCAGCTCTTTACCCTAGTGATCACGTAGGCCTGCCTAGGAGCTGTGGCTGCTGCCACTGCCTGGCATCATGAGAGAGGATCATATCACACATAGCTAGCCCAAAAGATCAAAATTCAAAATTTGAAATATGGTTTCTACCAAATGTGTATTGCTTTCACACCATCATAAAGTTGAAAAATGTAAGTCAGAGACTTAGCATATTATTCAACTACAAAAAAGAAGAAAATCCTGCCATGTGCATACATGACATGGATCTTAAGGGCATTGTTCTAAGTAAATAAGTCAGACAGAGAAAGACAAATATGTATCACTTATATGGAGAATCTAAAAACATTGAACTTGGGGCACCTGGGTGGCTGCTCTAAGAGACCAGCAGACAAGATGAAGAGTCAACATGCTAGTGGGAATAATTAATGTTAACAATCAGGAGGAATCAGGTCTTCTGAGTGCTTCCAGGCCCAGTTTTAATGAAATAGACACAATAAAGAATTCAAGAATAAAAAGCGTTTGGTAACCAGTAGCTCAGACAGCTCATAATTACAGGTCTGAGCCACCCCTCCAGGTAAGACACCTCTATAGCAGAAATGTTAGCCAAGAGTGAGGGCAATATAGAATGGATTCTTGAAGTGGGTATGATGATTATCAGTTATGGGCTCTAGATCAACAGCTTCGTTGAGAGCTATAACTCTACCAACTAACTTTCCTTTTGTAACTTTTCCTAGGAAATTTGACCAACCATAATCCTTAAGAAGCATTTCCCAAATGGGAATTTGCCATAAAAACTAAGCCGATTTGAGCAATGCACGATGTCTATAGTGGATAGTATGGTATATCACCCAGATCCCTCATCAGGGCCAAATAAAAGCTGTGGATGACATTATAAAGCTGGATATGATCAATGCTGATAGTTTTAGCTCTACTTCAAACTAGAAACTGCCCTCGACTACAGGGACTTCCCTCACTTAAATTTCATGTTCCCTTTCCAGGAAGGCTATGATCAATGACTGAGTAATGCAGAAATACAATTCTCCTCTCCATTTTGCCACATTTTGGTGTAACTCTAAAGGACCAGCTCAGGCCAAAGTTTTCTGTAATATCATTTAAGGTCTCAGTTATAATCCCATGGCAGATCAGATTCTCCTTCTTCCTAAACCTTCCATTCTCAATTATTCCTCACTCTCCAGCAAACATTCTGCACACGTTCCTCCTCAGAGTATGTTTCCTGGGAACCTAACCTAAAACATCATATCATGAGTATGTCTCTAGTCAGTAGATAAATATCTACCTCACTAAAATGCCTAAGTGGGGTGCCTGGGTGACTCAGTGGTTGAGCGTCTGCCTTTGGCTCAGGTCGTGATTCCAGAGTCCTGGGATCAAGTCCCACAACAGGATCCTGTTTCTCTTTCTGCCTATGTCTCTGCTTCTCTTTCTGTGTCTCTCATGAATAAATAAATAAATTTTTTAAATGTCTATATAGTTTTCTATTGTATCTATAATTTATAACAGCATAATTTACCTAACTGGTGAGTTAGAAAATTCTTAAGGCAACCTAGACTAGATCTCATGATGATAGCAAGTGTAGATTATAAACGCAACCAGTGAGCCAAAAATTTAGCCTCTCTCTTTATCACTGAAGATGACTTACTGTCATTCACAGGGCTTGTGGTTTATTTAGAATAACTGAGTCAAAAAAGAAACTGACTTTATTTTTTGCTGACAGGCTTACATGGGAAAATCACTGATCCCGTGTGGTAATGTATTTCTTCAATGTTACTTTATTACACTGATTGACAGCTGACGGTAAGTGTGTGTGAGTGAACAGATGAGTAAGAATACAGCAGAACTTGGAATCTAAAGGAGAAAATGTAAAATGGTAAAGTCATTCTAAAGAACCAGGTTAAGGGTTTTTTTTTTTTAATGCAAGTTTTAAGTAGTCAGATTTTTTATTTATAACTTTTGTTTAAAATCTGTTCTTTTTTTTTTTTAAAGATTTTATTTATTTATTCATGATAGTCACAGAGAGAGAGAGAGAGAGAGAGAGGCAGAGACACAGGCAGAGGGAGAAGCGGGCTCCATGCACCGGGAGCCCGACGTGGGATTCGATCCCGGGTCTCCAGGATCGCGCCCTGGGCCAAAGGCAAGCGCCAAACCGCTGCGCCACCCAGGGATCCCTAAAATCTGTTCTTTAAATATTTTACCACTCCTGAAAGGTCAGTGACATCTATAGTCTAATTAGAAGTATGAGAGAGACACAATCCATCTTTGGAGGCCTTTACTGCTACTCAAAACTTCCTTTGTCCACAGACAGATAAAGTTGGTTCCATTCCCTTCCCTTCCCCAATAGAAGGTTGAGGTACATTTTTTTAAAAGGAGAACACACACACACACACACACACACACACACACACAAAACCAAGGGGAAATACTTTTAGTTGCTACAGACCATATTTTTCATCCAGTCATGTGTAAATGCAATGCTGCAACAGTGTCATATTAAGTATTTGTAAGTCTTTGATAGATAACACTAAAAGGACAACAAAATGGGGAATTATCAGACCCAGCTGGTAGGTACTAAAGTTGGTAGGTACTAGACAAAATGTAAAATGATAGACTTTATGTCACTGGGACTTTTATAACTGTGAAGCTTGTTCATTCTTAGCAGAGAAATCAGGTACAGCACACCTGTGATGCTTAACTTCTATGTTCATTCTTGATAGTCATCTTCACATTAGCTCTCACTGGATCTTAGAACTCAGTAGATCTTAACTAAGTTTGGATTTCCTGAAGACACTTTCCCTGCATCCCTTCCAAGTAGAGGCTATATATTTTTTCACAAGCTAGGTACATCAGGGTCCAGAAATGAGGTCATTTCCTCGCTTTGTAAACTCTGCACATCCAGAGTCACACTGTGACTCCCGGACTGTTAGTTCTCCACCTTCTCATTAACGCTAATGTTCTTTGAGGCTCAGATCCTCACCTCTATCATCTACCAGCTTCCAAGTCACTTCTCATCATTGAATACCTCTGCACATGGCTGACATGATTACTCTGCCCAAGTTCTCCCATCTTGGGTGATTTCAAAAGACCATATGGCTGATCATCAACCAATAATGAGGCCCCCTTGCTTCCTTGTTTTCTTCATATTCAGAAATTGATTCTTCAAATCTCTCTCTGCAACTCATTCCTATGGTCACAATCTAGAACTTTTCATACCCAAATGCTCCACCTCCAAAATCATAGATTCAAGCATCTGCTCTTTCATAATGCCTCTCCTTCAGGTGCTTACTTTATAAACTATTTCTGCTATGCTTATATTCTTTTATTTGTCCTTTTCTTTAAATAGCAATCAGTTTTCCCTTTTACTTTATTCTTTTTCATTTCCTTCCTTAAATATTCTTGCCAATCACCTTAATTCTCTGTACCTCTATCGCTTTCCTACATTGACCTGCCAAAGCCTTCATCCTGGATCAACCCCCTTATTTTCTTATATAGTGTCTGCATGTAAGCTGTGGAATGATGCTAGAGAAAGGGATAATTTGATTTTGTTAGATATTTACAGTCACCAATAGAAAAGTGGCTCTAAAAAGAGCACAGAAATTTCTGATCAAGTTTATCTCCTAAGACTTCTCTTTGTTCATTCTTCTCTTGTGCTCATTTACTCATACTTAAGGAAATTTTATCTTTCTCTCTATATTTACATGGATAAAAAATTATTTTTATAGAGGTGATTGTCATCTCCAGTATTTTTCAGGAATGAAAGGGTACAAAATGAAGAGTTCAGTCAAAGATGTACATGAAATCATAGACACAACTATCTCCAAAGAACCCCAAAATGAAAAGTAAAAGTATGAGTGGCATATGTGGCGGGAGTTTTGGTGTATGTACTAATAATGACAATAAAGGCTGGAAATAGTATTTGCCTCTGACACTGTCAAAATTCACTTTTTAGAAAAGGCTTTCCATTTTCCTATTTTAAATTTGAATGACTACTGTTGGTGATTTATGTGATGGTTTTGAGAATGTATCATTGATTCTAAACTAAATTACATGTGACACAGATTTAAGATATTACCTTACATTTTTCTTTTTAATCTAGAAAAGTAAACAACAGTTAGGTTTAATCCCTGCTTCAACATTTTTAATCCCTGTACAATCTTGAAAGTGTAGACAATGTATTGTACCTCTCTGAGTCCTGGTTTCCAACTATATAGTTAGAATAATGAGAATGCTAATACCTCCCTCAAATTGATTATTGTGAGGGTAAAATATAAAAGTCTGTATCATTTAGGCATTCAATAAACAGTAGTTCTTAATAGACTTAATATTGAGCTTCTGTTTTTGAGCCTTCGTTACAATCACAGGTATAATTACCCTGTTTAATTTTGCAAAGCCAACTACAGTGATTTATAAAAACAAAATGAGATATAAATGAGAATTTTATCATCATCATCATCTATAGAAGATAGTGGTTTCTAAGGTCATAAGGTTATTTCATCAGAGGGAAGTAGTCGGGACATGAGTTCTAATCTATTGCAATAAAGTGGTGAGAGTTCAGATGCAAGAGACGTAAATGGTTGTCTATGCTTGCAAATCTCTTGGTTAAATTTCTGGGATAAAACTTCACATTTAATTGCGCCCGCTTAGTAAATAGATACCTGGTAGCAAACATGTAAGCCTCATCTAGCAGGCTGTTTTGGTGACTCCATAATATAGATTATGTTCTTATGCTTAGTGTGAAAGTTTCCTGACCATGAACTTTGCCCTCTAAGAATACATGGTCTAATGAGGAGAAAATCTATAAAGAGATCAATGCAATTTCAACAAAGAAGGTGCTGAGATAGGGGTATGCATAAGATACTATGAGAGTATACAGCAGCAATATTTATTTATAGTTAAATTATCACTTACAGATGAAGAAATTAATAGAAAAAACAAGCAGATATCTGTGTAGATAATAACAAAACCACCATCACCTTAACTTGTTTCTATCAGCAATAAAAGGCTACTGGGATAGTCACCAAAATTTCTGTTTTCTCAGAAAAACAAAAATGTGTTGATATCATTATAACCTTTTATTATTCCTCTATACACCTTTGAAGAAATAGGATGAAAATCTGTTTTCCAAACTGCCAGCTAATATGATTTATATCCCTACTTTCAGAAAACAAACCCAGCTTTAATCAGAGCTTATTCTCCTACACTCTCCCTCTTTGAAATATGAAGAGAAATTCCAAGCAAGAACAAAACAAAAGTCAGGCCACTGTTTGAACTGTTAATAAATAATTATGAGGCTCACCCCTATTTTTTTCCTTTTAATGTTACTTTAAAATATACTAGGCATTGTAAAGCATACTACTAAATACAACATTTTGAGGAAACTTTGGACTGAAATAAATAATATTTTATTCAAAACAAAAGGATAAAAAACAGATGCCACAGGGTAATTTCCTTTTATCCTAGGGGTAAGAAGCAGTCTATTATTTTGGAGTAGAAAAGATAGTGAATGGGATGTTCTAGAGCCATACTATCTCAGTTTATCTCATGAAATCATTACAATAAATAAATTTAATTATTTTTTCCAAAGCCAACCTCTTAGCCTTCCTGTAGAGTTTCATGCTCTTTGTCTCTACTTTTATTATGAAAAAATAACAGTTACGACACCATATAATAGCTAATAATATTGTTACACTCCCTTATTATTCCTTAGGTCAATGAAATGTAACAAAAATTAACATTCATTCAAATCAAAAGAGACTTTATATGAGCATTTTTTAAAATTCCTTTTTTTGTAGTTTATCTTAACTGAAATCTTTTAGAATCCATCATAATATTAAGAAAAACTACACCAGGAGCTATGTATGTGTTATTTTTGACTGCATGATGCCATCTAAGTAGATACTTGAATGAAATAAGGGAGTGCAGCTTGTCCATTTAGGGGACAAATGTAGATTAGAGCTTCTTATTATGGGAACCAAAAAAATATACAAGTATATATATAATAATTTTCAAATTAGAAAGCAAATACAAATAAGGAACAGGTAAAAGGAAATTTAAGAAATGGGAATATCCATATATCTAAATAGAGATTTAAAAGTTAGATCATGAAAAAAATTACATTGTAGATAAAGCAAACTTTTATAGAAGTAATAGTAGAATTAAGTATACATAGATACAGGGGCATGTGGGTGGCTTAGTTGGTTAAGTGTCCGTTTCTTCTTTTCAGCTCAGGTCATGATCTTAGGGTCCTGGGATCGAGCCCCACATTGGGCTCCCTGCTCAGTGGGGAATCTGCTCGTCTCTCTCTCCCTCTGCCCGTTCCTCTGCTCATGCACATCACGCATGTGCTCTCTCACTCTCTCTCTCTGAAATAAAGTATACACAGATACAGAAAAGTCATATCAAAATTGAATAAAATTTTCCTCACACGAATGTATATATACACATATAAATAAAATAAGGAATATATAAATATATAAGTGGATATAAGGAGCATATTTTTGTGCTGTCAGAATTAATGATTACCTTCCTAATAAGGACATGAGATTAATTCTTAAGGATATATGTACTGATTTGTTTTTAGACCAATTTTCTCTTATCCTCTTGACAAATTTTAAAATATGTTATTTTTTTCATCTTTAAAAAAACATGCAGTGTGAGGTTGAAAGACAGAGAATCATGTTCTCAGCAGCTGTGCAATGCTAACATGTTGTGAATATTCAACAAATATTAAGTGACATTGAAATATGAATTGATGGATAATGAATCACTTTAGGGAATTATCCTGCCAAAATGTTTTGGAAGATCCATGAAATGTTTGACAAATCCAAAGGATCCCAAGATTTGCTTTTTGCTGAGATTTATTTATTTATTTGGGGGGATGGGGAGAACAGGTTCTGATTTTTCATCTGGCTCATTATGTCCTTCTGTTAGAGAGTAATTCACGTTCAAATCATATTACTTTAACTTTTGTTCAGCAATTGATTTCTTAGTGGTTATATAATTGGAAAAACAGGACATCTAGAAAAATTGCCTCTTTTTATTAAGTACAGAAATAAAATTGATTAAGCAGAAACTTAATTATAGTAATGGGATTGACCTAGAGGAAGGGAATGAGCACCAGGACAGGACACAAATATTGCATTTACAGAGTTTATTACTAACAATGTTATCTTATTAGCATTTACTTAAATAAGGGGAGAAAATTCACAGCATATTATATATATATATATATATATATATATATATATATATATATATATTTTCCCTACTTTTTGGTTACATTCAAATGAACAGAATATAGTGATTTTAACAAATGATTTAAAAATTATCTCACCTTAAGTACTAAGAAATGTTAGCTTGTTTCTTTCCATTTTAATGTCCCTGACACAGTTTTTCTGTGTCATCACATTTACTCATCATTATAGTTATGTAAACCTTCTCACAATGCCTGTAATATGGAAAGTGTATGGATTAATCAAGATTCTTAAAGTTGCAAATTACAAAAGCCAGCTTAAGTAAAAATCCCTGCATTAGGATACAGGGGTCTCTAACAGTAATTTAAAAAAATAATTTAAAAAAACATTTTTAAAATTAAAATTAAAAAATAAAAAAAAATAATAATGCAGCCAGATGTCAGGTAGGACTGGAAGGAGCACTAGAAGATTATTAGTTCCTGAGACCATCCTCTCACCATCTTTTCTTCATTCTGCTTCTCTCTGTGCATTTTTTGTCTCTCTTTTGGGGCAGACATTTTTTTCTCCTATTCAAGTCACATGATGGCAGAAGAATAGCAGAGGCACAAGTATATATGGTACATTTCAAGCCATATTGGAGAGATGAACTCCCTTGATCTAATTCCTAATTTTCAAGAACATAGTCCCAGAGCTAGGTGCCCAATCATTTCTCAATTAGTTCTGGCCAGAGACTCAAGATGCCATTATATAAATATGGCTGCTACATGCTAACAGTATGAGTTTGAGGAGGTCTGAAGTAGGTGATAGTAATTAAGTACTTCATTATAAGTCGGGCAATACCCAAAGGAGTCTACTACATTATATAAATGAAGTTTTATCTAAGACTCTCCTTTTCAAGTACTTTATTCTTCATACTTACTGTAATTTTTAGGACAATGCCGTGTCACCACTGAAAATCTAGTTTTTAAACCATTTCTTAAGTCCTCCTATTAATGGAAAAATGACCCCCCAACAAAGCCACCTTAGAAAGAATACTGATAAACTGGAAAACTTACAAACCTATCTACCTGAGGTTTCTGGAGACTGAAATATGATAGGCAGCTTCTGAAGCACAGCCACAACAAGGAAAGCAATTAGACAAATTGAGCCCCTCGGGTTTTTCTGCAGTTTTGTTTTAAGGGAAGCCTCAGTCACAGTGGCAATGGTGTGGTGTAGGAATGGTTCAATTAAAGAGAAAGCCCACTGGCTTATCGGCTGAAGGAAATAAGGCAAGAAGCACAGGACGACTGGAGTTACCAGAGAATAAGAGGAGAATAGAAAGAAGAGAGCCAGAGAAAGAGGATCCCAATTTCTGTGCTTAACCTCAACCCAAAACTCTGGCTGACCACTAAACCACATGTTGAATGGGATAAATGGAAAGCAGCTCAGAGCTATAGTTTAAGGAACTGATCTGAGATCTAAGCTGCCGCCCACCACAGACATGCCTGTTTGCCCTCTGAGTCTTACCAAGTTAATTACCTGCTAAAACAAAAGCATCAACACTTCTTGGAACAATATAACAGAATCCAGATTCTCCACAACCTAATATTCTGAATGTTTGGGATACAGTCCAATAATACATATAAATAGCCAGGAAAATGTGATCCAGTCTCACGGGAAAAGGCTTAAAACAGAGGCCAACTCTGAGGTTAGCAGATGTTGGAATTCTCAAGACAAGTTCTTCAAAAGAAGCAGTTATAATTATGCTCAAAGACATAAAGAAAATTACACTTGTAATGAATGAAAACATAAGGTATTTCCGCAAATATTGCAAATTAGAAATTTTAGAACTGAAAACTCTAATACTTGAAACAAAATGTCCACTGGATAGGCTTAAGAGAAACAGAGATAAAAGGGTCAGTAAATTCAAAAACCTATTCTTAGAATGCATCCAATTTGAAAAAATACTATCCTGTACAGCATACTTATTAATTTAAAAGGAAAAAAAAAGTAACTGTGTAATGGAGAAAATGGCAGACACCACTTCCATCAAGTGATAGAGTGAATATCACCATTAATAAGACCCAGTGACAACTTCTTCCTCTTAATATGATCCGCTGAGGAGAGTATAGCATCAGTTCTATGGTTTTCTTTCTGGAAATGAATAACCTAAATTTAATCGTGAATAAATATCAAACAAAAATTGGGAGGTAGTCTACAAAATAATAGTACTCTTCAAATGTGTCAAGGGCAAGAGTGACAAAGACAGAGGTTTCTTCCAGAATGAGAGAAATTAAGAAGACATGACAACTAAATGTAATGTGTGACTCTGGATTGCATCGTGGTCCAGAAAGAGGATGTCAGTAGTAGAACAGTTGATAAAATTTGAATAAGCTCTGTAAATTAGCTGATAGCATTTTACCAATGTTAATATTGTGATTTTGCTAATTATATGTGGTTATGTATGTATTGTTAAGAAATCTGTTTTCACCAAATTTATAATTTCAATGCAATCCCAATCAAAGTCCCAGCATGTTTTCGCACAAGTTGACAAGCTGATTCTAAAATTTTCGTGGAAATGCAAATGAACAAGAATAGCCAAAGCAATTTTTGAAGCGACAGAAAAAATTGGAGAATTTAAATGTTCTGATTTCATGACTTACTATAAATATACAGTAATTGAGAGAATGTAGTAGTGCAGAAAAAATAGACATATAGATAAATGGAAGAGAGTCCAGAAATAGATCCAAACATAATGGGCAAAATGATTTTTTTTAAGTATAAAGGGTCTTTCAGTAAGAAAAAGAAATGCCTTTTCCAAAATAATGTTGCAACAACTGAATATTTGCATGGGAAAACAAGTAAACATTGATCTGTACCTAAAACCATATTGAACACTGAACCTGAAAGGATCTCTAGACCTGAGTGTCAAAACTAGAAAACTTCTAAAAGAAATACGGGAAGAAAGTCTTTGTGTCCTTGAGACATGGAAAACTATCTTTGATAGAATGCAAAATGCTTGAATCATTTTTTATTATATAAGTTAAACTTTATCAAAATGAAAACAGGCCACCCCAGAATAGGCATAACGAGGAAGTTGCCCCATCCCAGACTTTTTTGTAATTCTTTCCATCTTCGAGGTCTAGATTGCCAAAAACACAATTAGATAGATGCTGCTAAAGTGTTTTGCTTGTTACTCACAAGAAGTAATGTCTCTTGGGCTCGGTTTACCTGTTCATTATGATGCTTCACACTGACAACTTCTTTCTAAGATTAATGTTTAGAAAGGATTCTTTACACCCAATACACAGAACATTCTCACTAAGGTGAAACCATATGGGAGTCATTTGCACTAAACATAGAGACTGTTTGACTACTTACCATGACCAATGTGCCTGCCTTGCGGTACAGATAAAAGTTCAAAAGTGAGGGCTAGAAGACATTTTCAAAAAAGGGGAGAAGGATGTTCTCCTCCCCCCAAAAAACCTAGGAATGCATCACTAAGTGATCTCAGGATGGTCTGAGTTAATGTTAGGAGAGTGACAATGTGAGTTAGGTCTTTACACAGCTAGCACGTACTCTTGAGAGAAGATTTCTGGCAAATGGCAACATATTGAACCGAATCCCCATTACATCTCTGACACTCTCAAGGTATTTTTCAATTGTTTGGCTCAACAACAACTCACAAAGCCTTTTGCACAAGCAATTTTTCAAAACCTTGTAATGCTTGTAGATGTGTATTTAATTCCCATTTTTTATTCTCTTTATGTTAAGACACCAGAACACAGGAGTTTCTGTTTTTAAATAAACATAATTTGAATGTCACAGAATCCTGCCGAGTATTTCTTAAAGATTTTTCTCCCTTGCTTAAAAGCTTTACACTGTTTTCCTAAGAGCAAACCTATTCCAACATTAAAAGGTTCCAATTAGATATGAAACTCCAAACCCATGAATTTTGAGAGGGTTCTGAACTTGCCAAAACAATTTCTCGTTAGACTTGATACTTGGATTACACACTCCCACTGCATATTTTAAAAGTCTTTACTATAAAGGTTTCCTATAACAAAAGGGAGATGAAAAGATACTGTAATTATTCACGGAACATATTCAAGCCATCACTGCTGATGAAATATGATATCTATGACATTCTTCCACTGTAAATAAGGCAGTGATTCAGAGGAGTGTTATTAGCTACAGAAAACCCATTCTTATCCTTATTAACACATAAAACAATAGCTTTCATCTCGGAGTGCTCTGCCTCTCAGCCTAAAACATACTAAATCTAAACTCTCTGGGAATAAAATTTAAATTGCAGACCGGTTTCAGCTTTTCAGACTTTCAACTCAAGTGGGAACTTTGGGTGCCTTAACTCTAATGACATGGCCAAGGCTATAACCTTCGCACCTGGAAAACAAGCCCATGTTCTAGCAGCCTGATGCTGTTGGGTAGGGGGACCTGGGCTGTGGAGCTAGGTTAGAGGAAGGCTGCTGATCCCTCAGCAAGGGCTGG
Source organism: Canis lupus baileyi (assembly GCF_048164855.1). Classification (NCBI taxonomy): domain Eukaryota; kingdom Metazoa; phylum Chordata; class Mammalia; order Carnivora; family Canidae; genus Canis; species Canis lupus. Next base: position 17,585,235 of record NC_132867.1, read on the forward strand.
CCTCATCGGCCTGGAAATTGTCCTAGAAGTTCCTTGTGAGGCCTATGAGGCATGGATGGCCCTCATCTTTCAGTGCTGTGGAAAGCTACCTCAACTCTGAACTGGACACTGAACACAGAAATTAGAGTGAAGCGCTCTTAATACCTAAAGGCAGCTTGCAGCTTGCAGAGTGAGTGCTACCCTCGCATTCATTCTGATAAGCCATCCCTGAGACTGCTTGTAAACATATTCTGGTAATGACAGAAATGCTGGTAAATGGACAAACACCCAATGAGAGGAGTTTCCCCACTCTCTGTGTGATGCATTCCAGAGGGTCTGTCTTTGCCACTGGCAATGCTTTAGAAAAGGAGTCATGCACACTTTGCATCTCTTGCTCTAATAAGGTCTCTAAACTGCCAGGGCCATTATTAAGGCTTTCAAAAGTGGCATGAGTAGCTTCAGTGCCCTGAGATCTCTCTGGATTTCTTACAGTGAAACTAATGTAAAAAAAAGTGGCGGGAAGATGGCAAGTTGACACTCGTGCCATTTCCTGTTAGGCCATCAGAACCTGCCACTACGTGAGTTTTCTTGCAACCGATGCTGTTTTATGCATCACGACCTTGTCGGACTTAGAAAACCTGCATCCATTTTAGCCACTTGCTGAAAGCACACAGAACTGCTGAAGATAAAATTTCCAGGAATATATTAAAACAAAACTGCAAAGTCAGCCAAATTTCCTACACACTTGGAAAGCCTGTAGAACAGCAGGCCAATGTTAATACGCAGAGAGAAGGGAAGACAGTATAACTAAGTAGAAGCTGCTGTTTTAACGTCAAGGTTTTGAAAATTAGGGGAATGTTTCCATGAGTGCCAATTATCTTTTAGTGACCACAGTTCTTTCAACTCACCTTCGGGGTATTCTTAACACTGAAAATTAAGATTGCAATTTGCTGAAATGTACCAATTTTACTCTTTTACTCTTTTACCAAAGTGAAGAAATAATTTGGTGAATAAAGTTAGGATTTCTGAGAAACTGCCATGTGTTCCAGTTTAGGAAAAAGTCCCCCAAATTGAGAAATACCTTACATGTGTGTGAAATAGGAGATAACATGCAACGATTTCTGATACCAACAAGTAATTTGTGACTTGTCTGATAGCTTTATGTCTTGACCCAGGCACTGAATTTATATTAAATTAAATTTATAAATATAAATTTATATTTCTATCTACTCCTCACTCATTTCCAAATATTCTCATAACTCAAAAATACTTTCCTCAGTTATCCCCACACCATGAATGACCCAGCTCTTAGTTTTTCACCCGATCACAGCTAAAACTGTAGGTTGTAGGTTTCTCACATAAGCTCACTGTTTAGGTCAACTGATACTGTTCTTGGCAAATAGTGGTCCCAGAAAAAGTATGTATTAACAGAAACAAGCTCCATTCCTCACAAAATTTATTTTGATATTTAGACTAAAAAAAATTTTAATGCAAAACATATCGAGTTATTCTACAGATAGGAATATATTATCAGTTTAATACCTATTGTTATTGGCACAGCCTATTTAATCCCTTTTATTTCTATCTTACATCTTTCTTGAATGTTATGGCAGGTTTGGGGTATATACGTAAATTGCTCAACCTATCCGAAATGAGTAATTCTATTCTTTTTTTTTTCCCCCCCTAAAAGCGCATACCAGAGCTAGATACTAATTCTGTTGAGCTGGACTAAAATCAAATTGAGGAATTTTGGGTCTCCTTCATGAGCAATGGCCTTTGCCACTTAAATTAGCATTAACAGAACCTATAGATTACTTGACTTGATACTCCATTTTTAAAAAGAATTATTTTAAGGTGATATTGAACCTGAACCAAAGGAAAATTATCTATTAATTATCTCGCTATTATTTGTAAGTTAAGGATTTAGTATCTTCACCTACCTAAATAGTTGAAATACTATGTGATTAAAAATCTTTCAAAAATTTTTCTATATAGTGGGAAGAAAATTCTGGAGAAAAAAAAAGAATCTTTCTTTAGTTAACAAATAACATAGATTAGGAAAAAGGATTACTGTTGATTTCAAACTGTAAAGAATATTTGCACCACTGTATCAATATTCTTTATGTTTAAGGGGTTAGTGAAAACAGGACATTTTAGGAAGCAAGGAATCAGATTTGTGAAATTTGGTTTTTCTGCATGTAAGTAAATAAATAAAATAATAAAAATTGTCCTACTCGTGAATGGATTTACTCATCTAGATGTCACATTATGTCTAATTGATAACATTTCAACCAGCAATGTTGAAATTGCAAACAATGTCACACAGAATAAGCATTCATCTAGGAGTCCAAGGATCTGTTTTTTAACCCTGGTTCCATCACTAACCAGTCATTGAGTTTATAGTCTTTAGTCTCTGGCCCATAGTCTCTTCCTCTTATTGAGTTAGTTATCAGATCAACCTTAAAGTTATCCTTTCTAGCCTTAAAACTCTCTGATCTTTCAGAAGACTTCAGTTCGGCTGGTAACTAAGGGCTCTTTTTAATTCTGGCCAAAGATTATGTTTAGGAAAGTGTCCTCCTTTCTTTATAACTATTATATTCACTAATATAGCAAAGATGTTTTCAGAGAATTTTGTCTGAAAATAGATAATAATAAAAAAACCAAGATATAAGAGATAGATTTGTTTTGGGGTCACCCATCACCTACACTCATGGATCTGTGTGTTATGTGTATGCATTTTATGTGTTTTCTGTTTGTCTTCGTTTTTTCCTTTTTCTGCTTTTTAGCATTTCTTGCTTTCAGAAACTTTCAAGTGCCAAAAGAACCACATTTATATAAAAAGATTTTTTTTTGGAGCATTCTCGCCAACCTTGATTTGAAGCTAGAGTTTACAAAATCTTCACAGAGCCTATTTTAATGAGGTTTCCAGCTTTAATAAAAGGAGTGTGGTTGCTTAACTGAAATGACCTGCCAAAACTTTCCTAGGTTCATCCATGGTTACACTGAATATTAAAAATATTGAATAATAGATTGAAGCAAAAGCATAAGCTTTCATCTAAAAGGCAGAGCGGCTGCTCCAATCCTTTATATTAAGAACAAATCATCTCAGGGCATATGTAGAAACAACTAATAATTCTCATTAAGTAACATTATTTACTACAGGTATAATTTGTAGTGGTTAGCATTTTGCAAAATTGAACTTGCTTCAGTTTTGATTAAAAGTATTTATTCAGGGTCTGTGAATAAAAGGGCCCCGATAAAAATGGAGAAGATTTTTTAGGTTGCTAAAACAAACTAGCTTTTGTTCTTCAGTCTTTAAAAAAAAAAAAAAAATGAAAGCATATTTGTTTCCAGATGGAAGATAATTAACACAAAAAATTTGCTTTATCTATAAATATGTTTCCTTCTTAAGTTTCAGTAAGTTCATCAAAATATACAAATTCCCTTGAAACAAATTAAAGTAAAGCTGGTATTGGAGAAAAATTAAGTAAGTAAGAACCAGTTATTTCCCTTCCTTTTATCCAAATCATGGGAAAGATGGGTATTATAAGTTGAGAAATTGTCTCTTTGTCATTCTCATTATTTCTTTGTGCAAGATGTTTGTTCCAATGAGGATCAGGCTGTCTATTGACAAAATTATATGACAATCTGCATAATTATGTTGCATATATGTGAGACTAGTTATGAATGACTAGATTGTTGCTCAAAGTTAGAATGTCTTTATTTCAGAAAAGCCAATGACTACGAAATGAATGGGATTGTTTGTGGCAGCAAAAATATGTCCAAATTGCAGAATTAGATGGCCTGCTTAGAAAGGACTTAGGCTGAGTAGTGTTATTTACCTCTGTCCATTAATGACAGGAGCTACATAAAAGAATCTGCATAAACACAACAGTATAAGTCACCGCTAAGTATGGTGTAACTTAAATTATTTCTGTTCCAGTGCATTTAAAGTGTCAATTAATTGCCTCCATTTCAAATGCACACCTTTTCCCCAATTATCAAATTAAAATTTGCGCTGAATCAATGAGCACAATGATAGTTTAATTATATTAAACCACATGAAATAAACAGTGAGGAAGTGTTTGTGCAGATGGGCACCTGAGTCTGTCACCTCCAGGCATAGCCAATGACAAGTGTCATTCTCTTGGTAAATAAAATTGCTTTATTTTACTGTCACTGTAGCATCCCTACTTATAAAGACAGGAGAATGGGTTGAGATAGAGAGATTTGAGGGGAATTACAGAAGGAGAAATTGCAGACGCAGATGTATTTTTTTTCTAAGGGCACCAGGTGTTTTAAATGCCACCAGAAGGGTGCTCCAGGCAATTCCGTGCTGTCCAAGATAGCTTGGCATAGATTATCTGAAAGCTTTTGTGTCTTTTCAGCTTTTGATTAAAGGCCAGTGTCAGGACTCCTCTGGGCTTTTGCTTGGTACAGTAAAGCCGAGGGATTTTTTTTTAAGCTGCTGCCAAAAAGATGCCAGTTAGGATAATTACATTTCAATTTAAATTGGTAATTTTATGAAAATTTAAACTAGAATATGTGTCACCCAAATCTCCTCACTTTCATTCCTCCCAAACATGCATACACACACCCCTCTTGTTTTGGGGGAGACAATGACAGCAGCCCACCAGAACCTTCCCATGACCCAGAGATATGTGCCAGGAATTAAACAGATGAGAGAAAATTGAACAGAGCCTGTTTTCTGCGTCCAAATTTATTTGCTAGCTTGGATTTATCACTAGTGTACACTGGAACCATCCCAGGGCATCCTAGCTTCCAGTATCTTTTTCCCGTGGACCTCGGCAAAAGAAGCTTTAGACCATAACTGTAGTATTTAAGACATTGTTTTCCATTCACAGTCAAGCTTTGTATTTGTTAACAGGATGTAGAAAAGGAATCAAACCAACTTAGAGTCTCTCACCCTCTTGGTGAAAGGCGTGGGGACACAAGTGGCTAGATGAACCCTGAATTTTCTGTCTGCCACTTTCTTTTTCCAGGACACATACGCAAGCTTGGCAGCACCAACAAAGTGGAAGTAATGTTCCTTTGTTTAGAATGCAGTGTGTACGAACATTTACATAATAAAATACACACACAAATAACAGATGGTGAAGAGCCACTCATTTCGCCACATGTTGTAAGCACGATACCGTTCCTTGATGATCTCATTTCTCTTACTTCTGCCTACAGATGTCTACCAGCTATTTAACCTCAGGGGTTATTCAGATGGTTGAAAGGTTTGAAGACAGGCACAAATCTGTCTCCAGAATTTTCTTCTTCCATCAGGTGTAAATGCCCTTTCCGGGTAGAGTTATCAATCCACGAAAATGCTTTCCTCTGTCTAATCGACTGAATAATAAACTCCTTGCTCATGACACTTGTTGGGCAGATATTGTCCACAAAAGAGAACAATAAATACTGTCAATATGCTGACTCTGAAAGAGGTCTTTCCCCTCTAACCTTTTGTTCTGAGCAGAAAGTGGCTTATTAATACTCTTGGTTATTAAATGAATAGCCTTCTTTTATGGAAGTGAAGAAGGACCTTCCGAAATGAATGGGAGTCTCCCAGATGCTGTTTGCTCACATGTCCTATCTGTAATTAGAGTTAAGCCTCAAATGTGTGGTAATAGACATGTTGTATAGATTTAACTGCCACTTCCCTCCCTAATTTACACTTCGATAACACTTTTCTTCCCAAAAGCACAAATTACATTCCTTTTAATTAGCTCCCAATGTACTTTATTAAAGTACATTGAGAATGCACATTATTAACCTAATAATATATGAATGCACATTATGCAAAAGCAGATAATCATTAATTAAATATTGCAACATGGAAGGAGACAGCATTAGCATACCCATTTTACAGAAATGAAGGCATGTTAAATTATTTGCACAAAGACATAGTCCATGTTGATCTGTCTAGTATTCATTACTTCCAAGAGAACACACCTTTGACTAAATTCTCTTATTACTTCTTAAATAAAGGGAATCATAATTTTTAAGCCACAATTGTTTAAAAAAAGAAAAGGACGGTAATGCTTTTAAATTAATTAACATTCTAATTTAAAGAAATCTCATGTTTTGACAAGTATATACATATATGATATATGATATATATATATCATATTTAATACCTGGAGTTGTGTAATAAGGATTTAATAGCACCAATCTAAGCCAACAAATATGGATATTAAAAATAGTCTGCCTAATATTGATATCTTAAGGATAGAACAATGAACTTTATTCAAAATAGCTAAAAACACTCTTATCCTCAGAGAATATTAGAAAATAATATTCAGAAAATTGGGGTGTCTGAGTGGCTCATTGGGTTAAGCATCTGCCTTGCTGGGGTCATGATCTCAGGGTCCTGCTCAGGGAGCTCCTTCCACTCCCTCTGCCACTCCCCCCACCTGTATTTTCTCTCTCTGTCAAGTAAATAAATAAAATTTTAAAAAATAATAATACCTAGAGACAGGCTTAGTGACTGCCTGGAATATGAATGAAAACAATTAAAAAGATGAGAGGGCAGCAGGATGGCTCAGCGGTTTAGCGCTGCCTTCAGCCCAGGGCCTGATCCTGGAGCCCTGGGATCGAGTCCCACGTCAGGTTCCCTGCATAGAGCCTGCTTGTCCCTCTGCCTGTGTCTCTGCCTCTCTCTCTCTCTCTCTGTCTCTCGTGAATAAATAAAATCTTTAAAAAATATATGAGAATAAGTTTTGAAAAGGGAAGACAAGCAAAAAAGGGGATTCATTTAGGCATATTCTGGAGCATTGACTATAGGATATTTGATGACCAATTAAACACAGGCATATTCTAGAATTAGCAAATGATCCATTAACCATTAGAAGAAAAAAGAGTGGTTACAAAAGAAGGAAGAAAAGACAGGAGAGTAGAGGGGAGCAGGAAAGAATAGGCTGTAAGAGGGTGGCACAAGGTGACAAAAGGGCTTTTTACCAGAGAAGGAGCTTTCAGCAAAGGTAGGAAAATGAAAAAGAGCAATGAAAAGCTTATAAGAGCAGAAAAGGAAAAACATAAATTGATAATCTGACAGAAATTATTAGCAAGCACTAGATCTGAGAAGCATCATAATTCCCAAGAATAAACTGTGCACTCATACAGTTGCAGCCTTTACAGAAAACAGAAAACAAAAACAAACAAACAAACAACAACAACAACAAAAAACACGCAACTATATTTCTGAGGACAGGTACTCCAGTTAAATGATTTCACTCGCTTATTTTAGGCATTTCCTGCTGGCTCTCTCTTCTTATATGGTAATGAGCAGAAGACCCTCACATCTGAGTCTTCTCCCATTTTCTTCATTCCCCTTGTTTTTGTATAGTTCCATATGCTTCTGTCACCAACGCCTCTATGTCCCATCCTTTCTTTTACCTGGTGTAGCCAACAATTGACATAAAATAATCATGGCAGACTGTTCCTTTGAGTTTACACCAAAGTCAAACCATCATCAGCCACTGACACAAGAGATGAAAGAAATTCTGAGTTGTGACAGGGATGTGCCAAATGTGAGATAAAATTCCAGTTCTCAGTTTCTGGATTCTTATATGGTACCCTTTTAGAAAATAAGCAAGGAAAATAGGTTGCTAAGGGATGTATATAAAATGCAGCAGGAATTAGGTAAATTTCAAATCACAGACTAGGTTCCTCCAGCAAAGTTGGAACCTTTCTAAATTAAAAATGAAGCCAAAAATTTTTATTTCATTTCTATGGGGTTTACAGAGATCCCAAGCCAGAGCGGAAGTTTGCCCATTAGTGTCTTCACAAAAACTTTACTGCCAGTATTCTTTGCCCAAGTCTGGGAATTCTCGTTTACCACCTTCCTTTGTCATTGTCTGCTCTATCCTCCTGATCTCAGTCTCAAAAAGTTACATAACTGATGTTTGCTGGTTGAGATGCCACGTATTATGCTAATGGCTTGCATGTGTGTTAATTTATTTACTCCTTTCAACATCCTAGGACAGGCCTTCTTATTTCCAATTAGGAGGGAATGGTAATAATATGTGGAAGTTTGAGTTCAAGGAAAAGCCTCAGAACAATCCTATACCCCTCCACCTTCCTCCTGCAGACCACCCTTCCTACACAAATGCTTTTAGCATAGATATCCCCCACTGAAAATCCTTAGTAACTCATCTGTTTTCTTAAGATCGCTATATTGAGAGCATTCTCTTGGAATGCCTTAAAATTCCAGATACTCACATCATTGCACTCCAAAACGTCACACAACTTAACATTTGGGGGATGATCTGCTGCCTCTCTAACTCCTTCCCCAGGCTCTTCCATTCACTTGAAACTTCCCTGCTTCTTCTGAATTCCAACTCTTTTTTTTTTTTTTTAATGTTTATTTTTTTTTTCTTGGACATTCCCAACACCTAACAATGAAAAATTTTTGGTTTATCACAGTTATTTCTTGCTTAAGATACAGTATTTGTTTTTTTTTTTAAAGATTTTATTTATTTATTCATGAGAGACACACACACACACAGATAGAGAGGCAGAGACATAGGCAGAGGGAGAAGCAGGCTCCATGCAGGGAGCCTGACATGGGACTCGATCCCGGGACTCCAGGATCACTCCCTGGGCTGAAGGCAGACGCTAAAACACTGAGCCGATCCGCAAGATACAGTATTTGAATTACAGAATGAAGTTGTGGAATTTTCATAGGTACTTGACTAAACTTGGTATTTTCACATTGCATTGGTCTGTAAGAAAATAAAAAATTTTACTTAAATGACAAACAAATGTCTAGGATAGGAACTATTCCACATTCTAGATAGTTACACACATGAATGTACTTAACACACACACACACACACAAACACGAAGTTATACAACTCAAATATCAGGGATTCCTTAAACAGAAATATAAATATTAGTAGTAGAAATGGGTTGATTCTTTATATTGACTCTTTATTTGTAGTTGATTTGATTCAAGGATTGCTTTTTTTTTTTTTTTTTCAGATTCTTTTTCCTTGAAATACTTACTTCTTAAAATATTTTCCTAATTTCTTTCCTCAACGTCTTTTCTTGGTGGTGGTCATTTTCCATCATTTTTTTCTAATGAAGTCTTCTCTAAACACGACTTGGTCTAAATTTCTGAAGCTCTGCTGGCAATTACACTGAAAAAGTAATGCTTGAGATTGACTTACAGCTCTGGTGCCCAGTTGTTTCTTAACAGAGCATTAACCCATGGTGACCACTACCCTTTATTTCTATTTTTTTAATGAAATAATAATAACTTAGGGGAAACTGTAGCTCTCTTCAATGTAGAGCCAAAAATAATCTTTGACATTCTGACTAAACTGAATTTAAAAATGAATTTAGGGGCAGCCCGGGTGGCTCAGTGGTTTAGCGCCGCCTTCAGCCCAGGGCCTGATCCTGGAGACCCGGAATCGAGTCCCGCGTCGGGCTCCCTGCGTGGAGCCTGCTTCTCCCTCTGCCTATCTCTGCCTCTCTCTCTTTCTCTCTGTCTCTAATAAATAAATAAAATATTTTTTAAAATGTCTTTAGTCCTTACTGCCTTGCCTTACTGCAAATATTGGTGATCAGCTCCATTCTGAGATACAGCCTCATGCAGACTTTAACTCTAGCAGGAATTATAAGAACCACAGAGCCCCTTTGCTTCCAAGCATGCATCTTATACTCTATATTTTTTATTTGCCCCCTCTAGCTCAATTTTCTATACTTTTTCAGCTTTTTTTACCCTATTCCATTCTCAGATGATCTCTATAGATCACATCATTCCAGCTCCTTTGCTTTGTACATCCAGTTGGTTCAACTAGAGGAGAAAAGAGAAGTGAAAGGAGAGAAAAGCAGGAGTATTTACTCTCCTAGCACCCTCCCTGCTTGGCTGAGAGTTAGTAGAGGCTGTGTTCTCTTAATTAATAGACATTTCTTGGTAGATGTACCTTGCCTAGAATTATCCCTCTCACAGGCTTTCAATAACTGCTCCCTCTACTCATCCCGTTAGTCTTAGGAGTGGTGATAAAAGTCTTCCCAATATTGCCTCATTTCTATTATCCCATTTTTAGTGTGTGATCTGCTTCTTTCTGGAACTCTAATGGCTACTGTCTTTTTCTTACCATATTCATTTTTCTGTCTCATAGCTAGAAGTCAATAATTGAACATTTATGGAGCTAATTAGTACTCAAAAAATTTTAAAATAAGAATACTAACTGTAGTAAAAAAAAAAAAAATCCACCCCAAGCTACTAGACCTATATTATTCCCTCATTTCATCTTTCTGAGACTCTACTAAGAATCTTTCAATGTTGTGTTTCTTATTTCAGTCAAATAAACTGAGTTTTGCTTGATCAAAAGAAAAAAAAGTGGAACAATCTTTAATGCTTGAAAATGTAAGCTGAGGGTGCCTGGGTGGCATAGTCGGTTAAGTTACTGCCTTGGGCTCAGGTCATGATCTCAGGGTCCTGAGACTGAGTCCTGCGGGGTCTCTCTCAAATAAATAAATAAAATCTTTTTTTAAAAAGTGTAAGCTTAAATTTTAATAGTTATATTTTACATTCACTTAAAATCAAGTATCATACTTTTTCCCACAAACTTCTATTAAAAATGCTCACACACACACACACACACACAAATGCTCACACACACACACATAGCTAAAGCTATGCGAAAGGAACAATCCATTTCATAATTGCTATAAAGTTTCTGAAACATTTCTTATACTAGTATCTTTAAAACTAAGAGTAAAATAACAGATGATATCTGAAATTTCACTTTCTCAAAAATACCTATATTCCCACCTTTTTGTGCAAAGCTATCAAACACAAAATAGTCCTCCTCAAGAGTGATGAGTGACTCACTCCCTTCATCATTAATATCATATTAATGACTCTACACAATTGCTCTTACACTTTAAAGGGAGAATACCTAAAGAGAATCAGATTTCCAAACAAATCTCTGCATGCTTCAGTTGTAAAACAGATAGAATGCTTGGAACTAAATACCCTGGATGGGTATTTTGTTGACATACCTTTCAGCCCTTGAAAACTTTCTCATAGACTAAATACTGATAGCATCACAGATTAAATATTTTGCAAGGATTCATCTTCATTCATTCATCTTCATCATTCATTCTTCATCTGTGTGCATTTTTTTCTTCTCATGAAAGAATAATGAAATACCCTGAAAATGTTTCATGAAAACATGGACTTCTTTAAAATAGTAGCGTTAACTAAAAATAAAATGCCTTTACCACATGGAGACAATTTTTATTTCCTAAAAAACAGGAAAGAAACATGAAGGAAACTCTTAAGCCTGTGTTCCTCGTGAGGCTTGTGTACCTGCCCACTATAACATGGCAGTATAAGAAATATTTCAAAACACCATCACTTCCTTCTTCACTCTCTGTACTGGTTTAGCCCTCTCCAGGTTCATAGTTTGCCCTACACTGTCCTATGCTTTGCCCTAAAGATTCACATCATAAATGGTATAAGCTTGCCCTCTTGTTTCTGCATAGGCCCTATGCTGGGGGTGGCGGGGATACCAGTAGACAGCACCTAGGACATTTCTCTGTGTATTCCCTTCTCACGTCACTTCTGTAGTTTAGCTATATTTTCTCTTATGACTGCAGTCTTGCTAGGCAGTATGTCTTCTGGTCTTTAACTCTTCCACCACTTCAGTAAGTTTCCTCTGCTTGCTTCTGCAGGCCTGAGCAGTAATGGCCTCCCACTAGGTTAGTCCCTGAGTACTTGAACAGCTCTTGTTGGCTCTTTTAACCCTGTTCTGTAAATAGCCTCCAGAATTTCATCAGGGTGAGCCCCATTCCAATTCAGAATGCTGACATTAACTTTGAATTCAGAATGCTGATACAGCCGCTTTCTTTTAAATTGTGATAATAATACAGCATGAGATTTGCCATCTTGACAAAATTTTAAGTGCACAATACAGTGTTGTTAACCCTAAGTACAATGTTGTATAGCAATTTATAGAACTTATTCATTTTGCATAACTTAAACTTTTTATACCCATTAAACAGCAATTCCCCATTTCCCACTACCCACAGCTCCTAGCAACCACCATTCTACTGTTTTTGTTTGGCTATTTTAGATACTTCATGTAATTGGAAACATACAGTATTTGTCCTTCTATATTTGGCATATTTCACTTAGCATAATACCTTCTGTTGTTATCAATTATGGCAGGATTTCTTTCTTTTTTAAAGCTGAATGATATTCTACTGTGTGCATATACTACATTTTCTTTATCTATTCCTTTGCTGATGCGTATTACATCCCTACTAAGAGAGTGCAAGGGTTCCAATTTCTCCATATCTTCACCAACATTTATTATCTTTTTTAAAATAAAAGCCACCCTAACAGGTATGATATTTCATTGCTGTTTTGATTTGGATTTCCATGATGATTAACTTTAAAATCAAGTTATCTGTCTTCCTGTTTTTAAGTTATAGGAGTTCCCTATATATTTTGGATTGTAACCCCTTATTAAATACATGGTTTTCAAATATTCTTTCACATTCCATAGGCTGCCTTTTCATTTTGTTGATTGTTTATTTTTGCTATGCAGAAGCTTTTTAGTTTGATGTAGTACTACTTGTCTATTTTGGCTTTTGTTGGTCATGCTTTTGATGTAATATCCAAGACATTCCCACCAAGACCAATGTCATGAATCTTTCACCCATGTTTTCTTGGGGAGTTTTACAGTTTTAATGATACATCTTCTTTCAACTACTTTGCCTTACCTCCTCTAGATACTACTAAGTTCATAGTCCCTGTTCACTATTCACAGTATGCTTTAAAAGAACGTGTTTTTTCTGTCTAGGAGTATTTCTAGGTGAAAGTGGAAATATGGTGGGTGATAAACTACTCTGGAAGCAACAAGAAGCAGATTACTTTTTGGCAAAATGAATCTCCTGATGTTCTTAAATTTCCTCTCTATGCCACCACCTATTCACATACCCACCAGGTTCCCTTGCTCTTATTGCTTTGATTTATTGCTGTGGTTAAGTATTTAAAAGGATGAATTATTTTATATAGTCAGTACAATATCCAATAGTTGCCAAAATGAATAGAGCAGCACCACAATAAAACCATAAAGGTTTTAATGTCTGTAGAGTAGGTGTTCAGAATAGAATTTCAAAGTCGAATGTGTTTCCTGATTTCTTTTCTGTTCCTTTCTCATTGCCCTCACCTCAATTTCCAAGGAGTCCATATGTGAAGATGTAAGAAGGTAAACAACATGCATTTGGAAAGAAAATATATTAATGAGAAAATATGGGAAAGCCATGTTTTGGTTGGAGGAAGAACAGAACTACATGGAGACAGAGACTGGATCCTAAGTTAGTCTGTGTACTAGTTGTCTGCAATCATGCCTTGTCCTTTTAATAGAAATGTGTCTGATAGAAAAATGAAAGATTAGATAGAGTCATACAAATCTTTCAGGTCTCCTTTTTATCTCTAAATTAATGAGATCCAGAGAGCCTACATGGCTTCATGTTACAGTTATGAGTCCACTGTAGGTAGACTTGCAACATACCCCATCATACCTGTGCTGGTGAATAAACTCCCTTCCGCAGCAGGGCTCAGAGCTCCAAGACAGGAAACAAAGACAAGAAGACTCAAACTGAAGACACCTGGAATCAGCAGGTTAGTAAATCAAGATACTGCTCAGTCCAGAGTATACTGAAAAGAAAAAAAAAAAAAAAAGGAAAAGGCAGATCCCTAATATGACTTTTCTAGAAAACAAAATCAACATATAGTATCTTCTTCTTTCTTATTCACAGCCTCTGCAATGTGCCAGAAGCCCCTAAGCTCTCTCTTTAAACTATGCTTTAATTCACTCATTGATGCTTGCATTATCAATTACACTTTTTTTCTGTTTTCCATATAGCATCTACAGCATTACTGACTGTCAATTTTGAAAACACAATAGTGCAATTTTCATTCCACAGATTCGCATAAGACTAATTATGTCCTCCAGAGGATAAGAAGATCATACAATAAAAACATAGTATATTAGTATCTGATATTAGAGGAAGTAACACGTAATGTTTAAGAGCCCAGGTTCTGGTATCATGCTGCCTTTGTTTGAATCCTGGCTCAACTACATATTAGATTTATGACCTTGAACAAATTACTTTTCTGTGCATCGGTTTCATCACCTATGAAATTAAGATAATGGTAATACCTGCTTCAGTGTGTCATTTTAAGTATTAAATTGGTTAGAACAGTGCCTGATAAATTTAAGCAGAGGAAAAAATGCAACAGAAGGCCTTGGACCAATCCCCAAGGAACTGATTCCTTATGATAGGCTCCCTCACAATAAAAACTGGAGTTTTAGCCTGATTTTGTCTAATGGTGCCCCCACTTCCACCTTTAGGGAAAATTTTAGGATACATTTTAAACATGTTTGTTCTATCTGCACACACCTGCCAGGGCAACCCTACATCAGGTATCATAAGAATAAAGATGGAAAGCTCATGGTCATGAAGTATATCCTCGCATCTTTCCTGATTTCCTATACCCATCTTCAAGGCCCTTATAAAAATATTTACAAATATTTCTAGAATATCTATAAAATACATTGCATATTAACATATCATATATATTTATAAATACACTTAAGTATTTATGAAATAGTTATGCTCTAAAGAGACTCGTCCACTGAACAATCAGGGTTGATATTTCCCAGTGTGGCATGTTTACTCCTGAGAGAATCAAGGAACAGCAGGCACAAAGTAAGGACACATTATGCAAATTGAGGTTGTATCTCTCACTTTTCTCTCTCTTCTCCTCTAGCCCCACAAAGTTAGAAAAGGAAGAATTGAGGCCATTGTACCCTATTCATATTCTAACACTACCTGATCTTGAGAAGGGATCAGTTGCAAAGGATTGTATGAATTGAGGTTGGAACAGTGAGGTGAGCTCAAAGAATCTGTCTTGGGAAGGATTCAATTTCATAGGTCCTTTTGATTTGCTTAGGAGATATGAAACATGGTGAACCTGCGAATGGCTAGAAAATAGAAAAATCTCCCCGAACTGGGAGAAATGGTTTTTCCCCAGGGAAAATATCTTAAAAATTGAGAAGCTGGAGATCATAAAGATTGAAAGTGAGTTACACAGCCTCAACAAGGACATTTAAAGAGCAATACATAGAATACTCTGGGTATATTAACTTAGAGAGTAATTTAGTTTCATTGTGTATTTCTGGAAAACTTTACACAAAAGGTTTAATATTATGAGATTTGTAGACTAGCCTGCATCACTGAAGACAAGGTAAATGAGAGAGGGAGAGAAATCAGATCCATGATGCCTGGATTAAAATTAAATTAAATCCCATTAAAATGCATAGGATAATATTCAAATTTAAATTGAGATATAAACTGAAGGTTTTACATTTGTGTGTGTGTCATGATTTATTTGCATTGAGCATATATATTGGCCTTTGTGATAATAACTCTTTTAAAAATGTCTAATAAAACATAAGATCATTTTCCAAACCAAGTGGGAATAACTGCAGAAGAAAAATATAAGGCAGATATATGAATCTTGGAGTTGACGCAATTTCACTGGGTTCCTAGTACACACTAAAATCTCTATAATAATTACCAGTGTCACTGGTCCTTGCAAAGACAGTATCAGCACTATTACCCAGTATAAATTGAGAGGACCACTTGATCTATCAAAACAAGGTCCTACCTAAATCACTATAGATTATTCTGGAGCAACCAACTGGAAATTCCCTGAATTAAATATAATTTGGACTCATTTACACTGGGATTTAATGTTAAACCAGGATAGGCTATGAGCAAAATCCAATCCAATCATTTTTCTGAAATATAAGAAAGTATTTTGAACCTTGAAAGTTGTGAAAGATGCTTTGTGGAAATATGGCTACCTATCTTTCCAACCCATATAAAATAGCAAACCAAATGTCTGATCAAAATATAGGACTTTTGAAGTTCCATCATGCAAAGAAACAGCCTCTATTCCTTTGGTCTTCATATTTCCTTTCTCTTTGTACATAGCTACATAAATTGCTAGTGTGACCCTGACATCACTTCTCAAATTCCTATTGCAAGTTTGAATTCCCCTGTTGTGCCCTTTGTGTTACATTACTAATAGGCCTAACTACGAGAATGAAAGTGGGTTAGGTTTCTTTACAATTACTCATCTACTAATTCCATCATTGCCCCTGCCATAGAACCAACTGAAGGACTAGGCCAAACCTATCTAAAGGCATAGAAATGTTATCAAAGGCAGCATGGCAGCCTGAGGTCGGTGAAGAATAAAGTTGTAGCAGAAACCGTGAAAATTTTGAGGTACAACTACAAACTAGGAAATGAAAAAAATGTTTTGTTGATTTCTTGGAAGCCAAAAGAAGGAAGAAAGAAGGAGGGGAGGGAAGGGAAGGAAAAGAAGACAGTTAAATTGTTATTAGGATATAAAAATACTACACTGGGATTTCTAGGTAGATAATGATTTGCTTAGAATTCAGAAACAGCCAGAAAAACCTAGACTCTAGGTTATATCTGGCCCACTAGCTATGCGACATCTTTGTTATTTTCTTTTGGAGGATGATACACTTTATGGAGATTTTGTGTGATTTAAGTAAGTCATATTTGAATAATGAGTCCTTCTTATAATAGGCACTCCATGAGCACTAGTTCTCTTACCTATTATAAAAGACTGGCTGGATACATTCTATTTATGCCCTCTTCTTTAGATCATTGGATAATGAAACAAAATTTGTAATGTCTAGCTAGGAACCCATATAAATTTTAAACAGAAAATGGATTTAGGTAGTGTGATAAAGATCTTATGTTAAAAAATGGATAATTAAATCTGAACAGAGAAAAAAATGAATAGGCTACTAATGCACATATATTAAGTTATGCCATTAAAACCCAAAATTCTCTCTTATTTTCTAACAACAATTTTGTATCTAACATTATAAAATTTTCATTACCTGTACAAAGAAATTGGGAGCTTTCATTTAAGTACAAATATTTATTTCCTATGTAAAATAACAGCAAACATTTTACAGAAGAGGAGGAAAAAGTTACGATTTTTCTAAGATGCCAGTCTAAGAAAAAATATATTATCAGGATCATTATCAGGATCATTATATAAAAGTAGAGAGATTACTGCTGGGTCCATTCTTCAAAGATCCTTTGCAAGGGCTTGCTAGTGACTCAGAGGATAAAAGTGGGGAAGAGAAGCATGGCTTCACCAAATGGTGCAAAAAAGATTAAGAAGCTCCCATAGACAACCAGATAGGCCATAGTCTCCACTGCTCATCACCACCAAAATTGCCAACATGAAAGAGTATAAATTTAAATTTCTTCCTTGGCTACATGTGTGGTTTGGTTATTTTATTTTGTAATATAATATTTTTTCAAGTATCTCTTTGATTTTCAAATGTGTAAAAATATGTTTTAATATGTTGATTCCTAAACACAGTCATTCTTGGCACTAAACCATAATGCATTAAAAAAGAAAATAAGAAGGTACTCAGTTTTTAGTCAATTACTCATGTATGCCCTAGTAGAGAAGACATGGTCAGCACCTATCTACATGCATATCATACCTCTACAAATTATATTAGAGGTAATCTCATTATTAGAGGTAATAATATTAAGATATGTAACCAAATTAAGAGGATATTGCTTTCATTTATCCATAATTCTTGTATATTTTGTTTCTGTAACAAAATAAATTTTATTACAAATTATTTTTTAGATAGCTAAATGAATGCTTTCTTAGGATGAAAATAATAAATAGAGTTGAAACTTTAAATTCATATTTCATGTTTATTTTTTATACCAAATACTAATTTGTTCAACAGGTCAATTTAATAATAAAGATCTAAGAAATATTTTGCAACCTTATAAAATTATTTATAAGTATCAAGTTGTAGAATAGAGCATAGTATAGAAAAGATTTCCAGTATACTTATAATGATTGAATACTACCCTCAAATGTTGACATCAGTTGCCTGAGCTATTTGAAGTATTTTTACAGTGAGTAAAATTGTTATCTCTCTAGTAAAGTATGAAAATATTTCAATAAGGAAACGGATAAGTTACCTAAAACATTTTTAAAAAAATCTCTCAGGAAAACACCAATAAGAAACAATTGAGAACTAATAAATGATGGAGTACAAACAAGATAAATAAGTACAAGTTTGATAAAGAAATTGTGTTACTATAATTGAAATTTCTAAATTGTATAAAGAAGAATAAAATAATGGAAAGCTTCATCCAAGAGTCCTAAATATTCAGTGAGTCACTAAGCCACTCTGACAATTTTTTCTCATATGTACAGGAAGATATAGATATCTACTGTTTTGCTTCGTGACAATTCTGAGTTTCAAAGGAGGAAACATGTGAAAGTACTTGAGAAAAAGATGATACTGTTTGTTTTCACATTGTTTCTGTGAAGATACAGATACATCTCTTCTTCTGTTATATACAAAGTAGAATGATGAAATTCTCTAGTCCTATCTTCTTTTTCATACTTGATTTAGAAAAAAAAATCTTACACTTATAAAGAAGCCAATGCTCCCTACTCACCTATTCTGTGGAAAGAATTCTTCTGTGACTTACATGAAGCATTTAGTTTCAGACATTCTAAAGGTCTTTAGGGAGGTCATAGAGCTCAACCTTTTCATGGCTCTAAGTCTTAGACGATTCACAAATGTCAACATCAGTTTGAGGGGCATTTTAGACAGGTCAGCTATGAGCATAATTTGACATTATGTGGCACTGTGGGATCAACTGCAATTAGATCCTACAAGACTACAACTCTACCTACTGCTACATGCTGCCAGTGAGGGGCACCAGATATTCATAGCAGATAACAACCTGGAGTAACTGTAAGTAAAGGAAATGGAATAAGCAGCTCAAAGTTCCTGAAAGCATTCTTTGGAACAGTCTCTAAAAGAAGTCTTTAAACTAAGTAACTTAACTCTTATAACCATTTCATGACATAGGCATTTTAATCTCCATATTACTAAAGATAAAACCTTTACTAGAAAAGGTAAAATAAGTTGCCTAAAGTTTGTAAAGATAGTGAACAGAAAAGGGAGAATTTGAACCTATGTATATATGTGTCTTAATTAAATTAATCTAGATTGAAAAAATGTAGACGTATATAGCCGAATTCTAAAAACTGCATATTTCCCATTAAAAATAGACATTTAGCAACTGAGAAATTTTTTTTTTCAGATGTTGGACAATTTACATTTAGAAAAAAATGATAACTCTGAAAGTCATATATGAAAGAGTTCTAACAGTCAATTAGCAATATTTAATTGAATAAAATGTAATGAAGAAAATACCTACTATAAATAGATACTAGAAATTGCAATTATTTGTAACATTCAAGAAAAAATAAGTTTTAAATCAAGACATTTTACTTGGGTTCCATAAACTTTATCATATGTATTAAAATATTAAAATTCGCTACAAAACTTTGTGCATACATAACTGGTATGGTGAACTCTTTCTGGTGAAAGAGACTTTCTGGTGAAAGAGTTTGTAGCTTTAGTCTTATGCTATTATCCAAGGAGGGGGAATAATTACTTTTGCAAAGACAAAAAACAAAATTGCTTTAAATAAAACACCTACGAGTTGCTTTTTCTTTTACTGAATTACTCCTAAATAATTTAAGGTAAGCAGTCAAGCCATAGAGAAAAATGTGATTTTTACACTTTTTAATGAAAGAATTAAGTATGTAGGCCACTGAGGATTAGGCCTGATTTTCTCCCCTAGGGTAGAGAGTTTACTTAACAGAATACAATGGAGATTCAGTTAACAATGCAAAAAAGTCTGTTTTGATGGTTTCAAATATGGACCTGATATGAAAATTCAGTCATGATTAAATCTAAGGAGTAAAATAAAATCTAGACCTCCAGTCTGATGTGTAAGGAACTTAGAATTGTTATCACATCCTAATAAAAAGTAAAATGCTGAATAAAATGAAAAATGAACAACTCTTTTTAGATCCATGAGAGACAAGTCACAGGGCTAATTGCTATCCACAAGAGATAGATAGGCAGAGTCACAACTTACCAGAGCAGAAACCCACCAGCAGAAACATGGGAACCAGTGAGTGCTAGGGAAAGAAAACTTGAACTGTGATTGAATTGCTGGAGGCTCAATGTGGACAAATTTGAAAGTTAAAAACTCAAGGGAGGACTCAGTCTTGGAGGTAGCAGGGGGAAGGAACACACTTTTATGAGTTTTACTTTCAGAAGAACTACCAGGTTCTCACATGAATACCAGAGAAAAGGCTCCTCATGTTTTAGGCAGGGAAGAGGAAAAAAGGGAAAGTAATCATTTTTAAAGCCAGAGCATTCTGGTTTTTATAACAAGGCCTGCTCTCAAGAGAAACTATTTTACCAGAGCCTAACATATTGGAGTTTTATAAGAGCTTTACCAACCTGGAAGAAGGGAAATACCCAGATGGAGCCCTTTCTGGCCATCCAGTCTCACCAAGGGATGGAGGGTGGGGACAAACTGAGAAGCACTTGTGAAGTTCCAGCTCATAAACACATGCTCACCGAAAGATTGAGATCTGCTCACAGGACAATAGAACACTTCCACTCCACCACATCTTATCATATTACTAAAGGCTTTTTATCAGAGTTCCTTTTACCAAATATACCATGTCTGGCTTTCAACAACAAATTACAAGGCATACTAAAAATAAAAATATATATATAAGAGATGGAAGAATTTTAAGAACTAGATTCTGATATAACAGAGATGTTGGAATCGAGTGAGGATTAAAAATCATTATGATTAATATGTTAATGACTCTAACAGAGAATAGACACTGTGCAAGAAGAGATGGGTAAGAAAAAAGATGAAAATTCTAAAGCAGAACCAAAAAGGGAATGCTATAGATCCAAAACATTGTAATAGAAATGAAGAATGCCTTCATTAATAGTCTGGACACAGCTTAGGAAAGAATCTCTGATCTCGAGAATATGTCAATAGAAAACTCAAACAAAAAAAAAACAAAGAGGAAAAAGACCAAACTAATGGAAAAGAATATAGAACTATGGAAAAACTGTAAAAGGTATAACATATGGATAATGGGAATACCAGGAGGAGGAAAAAGAAAGAGAAGAAATATTTGAGGTAACCATGACTGAGAATTTCCTCCGAATTAATGTCACACACCAAATCACAGATCCAGGGAGCTCAAAGAACACTAAGCAAAAAAAAAAAAAGAAAAAAAAAAATTGCTGGAAAAACTACATGTAGGCAAATGTCAGAAAATGAAAGATAAAAAATCTTGGAAGATATCAGAGGGAAAAATGAACCTTACCTATAGAGGAAGAGAGGAAGAGAGAAGAGATTTTTATCTAATTTCTCCTCAGAAACCATATAAGCAAGAAGAGAGTGAGGTGAAATATTAAAAATATTGATTTAAAAAAAAATGCACCAGCCTAGGAAATTGTGTCCTATGAAATTATCCTTCAGAAGTTAAGGATAAATTGAAGACTTTCTTAAGTAAACAAAAATTGAGGGAGTTTGTTGACTTGTAAGAATTGTTTAAAACAAGGACAATGATACAAGTTGGAAATTCAGATCTACATAAAGAAAGGAGGAGCATTAGAGCAGAAAGTGGAGGTAAATAAAACCTATTTTTCAAAAAAAAAAAAAAACCTATTTTTCTTATTCTTAATTGATATAACAGATAACAGTTTGCTCAAAATAACAATAGTAACAATGTATTTGGTGATTATAACTTATGTATAAGTGAAATGAATGACAGCAATATTATAAGTAGGGAGAAATTAGAAATATTTTGTTATTCTAAAGTACTTGCCCTAACCACCAAGTGGTATGGTCTATTTGAAAATGGACTTGGAATAGTTGTGTATATTACAAACTCTAGGGCAATTACTAAAATGTTTAAAAGAAAGCATAATTGGTGTGCTAATAAAAGGAGAAAAATCAAGTATATTAAATGCTCAATTAAAGTGACAAAAAGCATAAAAAAGTGAAAGATAAAATAGAAATAAAAAACAAGAACAATGAAAACAGTAACAAAATAAATATTAATCCAACTACATCAATAATCACTTTAAATGTTCATGGTTTAAATATTCCGATAAAAGGCAGAGATTGTCAAAGTGGATAAAAAATCAAACCCAACTATGTTATCTACAAGAGACCCACTTAAAATATAGACACATAGATTAAAAGTAAAGAGATGGAGAAAGAAATATCATGAATAATTCTATGATCATAAATTTGATAACCTAAATGAAATGGACCAATTTCTTGAAAAACACAATCTGCCAAAACTCACAGCCAAAAAGAAACAGACAATTTGAACAGGAATATATCTATTAAAGAAATTGAACCAATAATTAATAACCTTCCCAAACAGAAAGCACCAGTCCCAGATGAGTTACTCTGAGTTTGGTGAATTCTACCAAACAACTAAGGAAGAAACTATATCAATTCCCTACAATCTCTTCCAGAAGATAGAAGCAAAGGAAATACTCCTAATTCTTTGTATGAAGACAGCATTACCCTAATACTAAAACCAGATAAAGGCATTACAAGAAAAGAAGACTGGCGGGGGGGAACTATAGATCAATATCTGGTATAAACATAAATGCAAAAATTCTCAACAAAATACTAGCAAATTAAAACCAAAAGAAAATGTATAAAAAGAATTATACACCATGACTAAGTGGTATTTATCCTGGGACTACAAGATTGATTCAACACGTGAAAATCAATTAATGTCATCCATCACAGCAACAGACTAAAGGGGAAAAATCACATATCATCAAAAGACACACAAAAGGCATTTAACAAAATCCAATACTCATTCAGGATCATCTCAGCAAACTAGGAATAGGAGGAAATGTTCTCAACTTGACAAGGAACATCTTAAAAAAAAAAACCTCATAGCTCACAACATATTAATAGTGAGAAGCTAGATGCTTTCCTGATAAGATCAGAAACAAGGCAAGGATATCTCATTTCACCACTTCTTTTGAACATCACACTAGAAGTCCTAGATCATGCAATAAGACAAGAAAAGAAAAGAAAAAGTATACAGATTAGGAAGAAAGAAATAAAATTGTCTTTGTAAATAACATAATTGTGTAGGTAAAAAAATCAGACAAATGAAAACAAAACAAAGAGCTCCTGGAACTAATAAGCAATTTTAACAAAGTTACCAGATACAAGGTTGATATATAGGTCAATCACTTTCCTATATACCACTAATGAAAAAAAAAGTTAAATTTGAAATTAAAAACACAATATCATTTACATTAGTACCCCGCAAAATGAAATATTTAGGTACAAATCTAACAAAACATATCTGAGATTCACATGAAGAAAACTACAAAATTCTGATAAAAGAAATTAAAGAACTAAATAAATGAAGAGATATTCCCAAGTCATGGAAAGGAAGGAAGACTCCATATTACCAAGATGACAGTTCTCCCCAACTTGATCTTTAGATTCAACAAAATCCCAACAAAAACATCAGCAAGTTATTTTGTGGATATTGACAAACTGATCCTAAAATTTGTAAGTCGAGGTAAGAGACCCAGAAGAGTCAATACACTACTGAGAAAAAGAAAGTTGGAGGATTGACACCATCTGACCTCAGGACTTACTATTAAGTTATGGTAATCAATATAATGTGGTACTGATGAAAGAACAGAATTTAGATAAATGGAAGAGAATAGAAATTCAAACATATATGGAAAACTGATCTTTGATAAAGGAACAAAGGTAATACAATGGAACAAAGACAGTCTTTTCCACAAATGGTGCTGGACATCTGCATGCCAAAAAAGAAAAAAATAATCCAAACCTTGCAACCTTCACAAAAATTAACTCAAAATGGATTACAAATCTCACTATAAAATGTAAAACTCCTAGAAGATAAAAGAAAATCTAGATGACCTTGGGTTTTGTGATGATTCTTTAGATATAACGCCAGAGGCCCAGTTCATGAAAGAAATAACTGATAAGCTTCCTGAATTAAAATTAAAACCTCCTGGCCAGTGAAAGACACTCCCAAGAGAATCAGAAGACAAACCACAGTCTGGGAGGAAATATTTGCAAATATTTTCAAATATCTGATAAAGGACTGTAATCTAAAATATACAGAGAACTCTAAAAACATAACAAAAAGAAAATGAACAACCTGATTAAAAAATGAGGAAAATATTTCAACAGGGACTTCATCATAGAAGGTATCCAGATGACACATAAGCATATGAAAAAAAGTGTTCAATATCATATGTCATTAGAAATTGCAAATTAAACTGACAATGATATGTCACTACACCCCTATTAGAATAGCTGAGATCCAGAACATTGACAACACCAAATGTCTTTCAGTAGGTAAATGGATAAATAAACTGTATAATTCCAGACATGTAGTGCTAAAAAGAAATTAACTAATATATTTATCCATGAAAAGACATGAAGTAACCTTAAACACATATTGCATATTAAGTGAAAGAAGCCAATACAGAAAGGCTACATGTATGATTTAAACTATATGACAGGGCAGCCCCGGTGGCTCGGCAGTTTGGCACCACCTTCAGCCCAGGGTGTGATCCTGGAGACCCGGGATCAAGTCCCATGTCAGGCTCCCTGCATGGAACCTGCTTCTCCCTCTGCCTGTGTCTCTGCCTTGCTCTCTCTATATATATATCTGTCAGGAATAAATAAATAAAACCTTTTAAAAAAATAAATAAACCATATGACATTCCAAAAAAGACAAAGCTATGGAGACAGTAAAACGATAAGTGGTTTCCAGGGGTCAGTGGGGAGATAGAAATGAATAGTTAAGTCACAGAAAAGTTTTAGGGCAGCAAAAACTATTCTATAGGGTATTATGATGATGGATCTTCAATGATCTGTCAAAACCCTTAGCATTGGATCCCTGGGTGGCTCAGAGGTTTAGCACCTGCCTTCGGCCCAGGGCATGATCCTGGAGACCCGGGATCGAGTCCCACATCGGCTCCCTATATGGAGCCTGCTTCTCTCTCTGCCTAGGTCTCTGCCTCTCTCTCTCTCTCTCTCTGTCGCTCATGAATAAATAAAAAGAATTTTATTAAAAAAAAAACCCTTAGAAAGAATATACAACACCAAGAGTGAACCCTAATACAAACTATGGACTTTGGGTAATAATGTGTCACTGTAGGTCAATCAATGATCATAAGTGTACCATTCTGTGTAAGGTATAGATAGTGGTGGAGGCTCTGTAGATATGGGGATAGGATGTATCTTTCACTCAGTCTTGTCATGAATCAAAAAAAGGTTCTAGGGGGCACCTGGGTGGCTCAGTGATTGAGAGTCTGCCTTTGGCTCAGGTCATGATCCTGGGGTCCTGGGATCGAGTTCTGCATCACGCTCCCTGTGGGAGCCTGCTTCTCCCTCTGCCTATGTCTCTGCTTCTCTCTCTGTGTCTCTCATGAACAGACAAATAAAATCTTAAAAAAAAAGTTCCAAAAAATAAAGTCGATTTTTTAAAGAATCTGCATAAATTTAAGTCTAGGATACACTATGGAGACTCAACTAAAGTAGAACCTCAACAGCAGGGATAGCCTCAGAAAGCTGAGAAGAGAGGAAATACATTAGGCTTGATGAGCAGCAAGCACAGCAGGAAGGGTTGTTCTCTTCAAACGTATAAATACGACAAGCCCACCAAACTCTAAACAATCGTCATAGTTACAGACTAAAAGACAGTTTTCCAAAGTCTTAGTAAAGAAAAAACAAATCAGTCTTTTAAGTTAAAAGCATGAAAGTCTACCAAATTCATAAACGGCAGAATGATTATGAAGAAAAGCTATGCAGATACTTCTGTATCGCACAGAGATCTAAACATGCACGAACATCCCGTGTTTGACTTTTATTTACCCTCTATAATTGTTTATCTGTTCCTATCAGGTCTCTGGCTTTGTTATCCTTTCTATTCTTATGGAAGTTTTGAGAAGATGTCATGTTATGGAGCTATTTTGAAAATAAGGAGGGATTCTATCATCAAATGATCCCTTTTAAAATAGATGTATTCTTTGGGGTGCCTGGGTGGCTCAGGTCATGATCCTGGAGTCCTGGGATCCAGCCCAAGTCATGCTTGCTCAGCTGGGAGCCTGCGTCTCCCTCTCCCTTGACCTCTCCCCCTGCTTGTGTGCTTGCTCTCTCTCTCTCTCTCTCTCTCTTTCTCTCTCTCCCTCTCAAATAAATGGGTAAATCTTTAAAAATATTTATTATTTAACTTTATCTTATATTTATGAAAAGTATTTGTTCTTCAAACAAGTTCTGATACTACAAAGCATGAAAAGCTATTTAAATATAGAAATTTTTAAATATAGAAATATTCTCATTATGTTACTTTTTCAATAAGAAAACAGTTTTTATTCATAATGTATATACTCCTGTACAGCCTATAATGTGAACTCAGAACATACATAAAAATTAGATTGCACAGGGGCACTAGGGGTACAGTCAGTTAAATGTCCACCTCTTGACTTCAGCTCAGGTCATGTCTCAGGGTCTTGAGATCAAGCCCCTCTTTGAGCCTTGAATAGAAATAGTGGAGAGTCTGCTTGAGATTCTCTCTCTCCCTTTCCCTCTGTCCCTTCCTCCATGTGTGCACACATGCTCTCTCTCTAAAATAAATCTTTTTTTAAAAATTAGATTGTGCGATAAAAGGCAAAAATTTAGTTTAACTCAAGAAAAGAGAAAAATGTAAATAGGCTTTGTGAACTTGTAATAAATCATATACAAATATAACTGCAAAGGATATTTTTTACATGTCCTTCCCATTAATGACTCAGTCTTCTTTGCTGTTGTCTACCTCCATTTATCTTTTTCTGTTATTCCTTCCTCAATACATGGCTCGAAACCTAATATCTCAGAGAATTTTCTTCTTATTCTTTTCTGACATTTATCAGCCTTTTACTTTCAGTCTACAATTTACTCTTTTTTGGGATCTTGAACAATAAGTGTCTCTGCACACTTGGACATGCACATGTGTTTTTGCACACATGCATGTTTTCACGTGAGTGTTAGCCAAATAACTTATCAGAGGACTACTTCTAACTTATTGCCATATCTCTTACAACAGGGCTCCAACATAAAGGAAAAGCTGAATAAATGTTGCTAAGCCACTGACTTTTGTAACAATGACTTTAATTATTAGAATAAAAACATAATTAGCACTAGTAGATGACATTAGGGTTTAACAAAAGCTTTCAGATACACCAGCTCATATGATTATTGTTTTATAATACATGGTCTGCTATAGTTTATCTATTGATAAAGTGTATAATAACAATTTGTATTTAACCTTGAGGTGTGAGGTTTCTTTAACATTTATGTATGAACATATCCTGGGAATTCATAAGATTTCAAACTGATAATTTATCATTTGGAAGGTTGCTCAGCACTTCCATTATTCTTCTCTGCTTAAAATATGCCTAGTATGTATACCATCCTACTCCTATTCTGTTTTTTAGTTGACTCTTTTTTGTCTTCCACCCTTGGGTAACAAAGATTTCAATTTTTTTTTAAGATTTTATTTATTTATTCATGAGAGACACAGAGAGAGAGGCAGAGACATAAGCAGAGGAAGAGGAAGAAGCAGACTTCCTGCAGGGAACCTGATGCAGGACTCGATCCCTAGACCCAGGATCATGCCCTGAGCTGAACTCAGACACTCAACTGCTGAAGCCACCTAGGTGTCCCTAAAAATTTCAATTTTTAAAAGCTCAAATTGGACTATACTGTAAATCCTCACACTTCCTTTTACTCCTAATAGGCTTTTGATAGTAAATAGAATAGTCAGTGGAGAAGGTAGGAAAATCAACACATTTGCCTAGGCCTCAACAGAGGTCATCTAAATGGAACACTTAGGATAGGCTTATCTAATGGCAAAAGCTAGCATTTGATGAGAGAAAACAACAACAACCAATTGGGTATAGCTGGAGAAAATATTTTCAAAAATTAACCTGAAGGTATTCTATAATTACTAATAACTGTTAGGGAATCCAGAACTATAAGTAATACATCAGGAATATTTTTTAAATGGTCTTCTATTAAATGGGATAGAAAATTCTTAAAATTCACTTATTTGGCCCACACTAAGAACTATAATTTTTAAAACTCTTGCTTAAAAAAATTAGCAAGGGAGATAAATGGAGTAATGTTTATACATAGTTTAATACATTACCTGAATAAAGGTTTTATTTATGTTCAAAGTTAGATCCAGAGGTTAGTCTATAATGTTGACTTAGAGTTGAATGCTTTATTGTAAGAAAGTAAAAGAAATGTTGTGTCATGCACATTTTTTAACATCAGATCCCCTCAACCAGTGAAGATATATATTTGGAAGAGGAAGGGAGGACAAAGCAGAAATGTGGGTGTCAGAAGATGAAAGTCTGAACTATTTTAAAGAATAATAATGTCTAATATTCACATTATTCTTAAATTTGTTTGTTCATTTGTTAGAATAGTTAATATTACATTTCAAAATTCAAAAGATACTATTTTATTTTTGCTTTTTTACATAAATGATAAAATACAATCTCTATTTTACTAAACTGATTATTATTTAATAACAAATGTGGGGAGTTCTTCATATATCAGTATAACAAGGAGAAAAAAAAATGTCCCTTTTTCTTCTAAATGGCTTTTTGAATACGTGTAATGTTTTTACGCCATTCTCTATGAATAGACTTTGTTTTGTTAAGTCCTTTGACCCTCATAAAAACACTACTCACTAAGCAGCTTGGTACATATTATAATTTTGCCCACAAACACACTTAGGCATAGCATAAAGCCCTAGAAGTGGAAGTGCTGCATCAAATGTATGCACATTTTTAACTTTGCAGGATATTGACAAGTTATCCTTCTACAGAATTATACCAATTTAAACCTTCACAAATAATATATGAAAATGCTTGTTTTTTCACATTTTTGCCAGCATAGTGGATGATTAAGATTTTGGGTATTTGCCAAACTTCTCAATGCAAATAGCACAACAGAATAGTTCTAATTTGTAATTATCCTATGACAAGTGTTATTGAGAATGTTTTCATGCTTAAAAATCATTTGTAATTTCTTCTCTGCTCACATGTTTTGCCCATGTTATTCTTGGTTGTTGGAATTTTTCTTGATTTGCAAAAGCATATCAATGAGTTCAAAATATCCTTCTAATCCTTCCTCAAATTTTAATGTCTTTTGACTTTCTTTTGGGTGCTTATTGCTAAGCAGAACTTTTTGTAGGAACTGAAATTCATTTATTTATTATTTATTTATTTATTTATTTATTTATTTATTTATTTGCTTTGAAAACCATCTATATTCCATCATTTAAAAAAATTTTTTTCCCATGGGCTGAGTGGGTGATGGGTATTGAGGGCACTTAATGTAATGAGCACTGGATGTTATATGCAACTGATGAATCAGTCACTAAATTCTACCCCTGGAATTAATAGCATACTATGTGTTAACTAAATTGAATTTAAATAAAAATTTTTTAAAAAGGAGAACACTTGTGATGAGCACTGGGTGTTATATGTAAGTGTTGAATCACTAAATAATAAGTAAATAAGTAAATGAACTTTTTTCCCTATTTTTCCCTAGAATTTTTCCTAAAGCATATTTAGTGTAAGATATGTTTTAGCACCAACTTAATTTTTTTTCAGGATTGCTACCTTGTTATACATTTTTGATAACCCAATCTCTACTAATTAAAAATGACAGTTTGACATATGTTAATTTGTCAAACATATATAGGCCTATTTTTAAACTTTATATTCCTTTCCATTGGTATATATCCATTTCAGCACCTTGCCTCCATCTAATCAATATTAAATGAAAAGTGTATTACAGGAGTGTTTATACCTCATTGGTCTTTATCTCTCAATTTTCCAATTCACTTTTTTTCTTTTGTCATGTGAACTTTATAAAAATAAAACTTTTTAATTTCTAATATTTTTATTGAGATTGCTTTGGATTTATAGATTAATTTAGGGGCACTAAATCTATTTAATGATGTTGAGGCTTCTTCTACAAGGACATGGCTCACCATTGCATTTAAGACATGTTTTACATTCCAGAATACCATCTTCAAGTTTTATTTATTTATTTGTTTGTTTGTTTATTTATTGATTGATTTTATTTTTAAGATTTTATTTATTTATTCATGAGAGACACAGAGAAAGAGAGGCAGAGGGAGAAGTGGGCTCCATGCTGGGAGCCGGATGTGGGACTCGATCTCGGGAATCCAGGATCACGCTCTGAGCTGAAGGCAGACGCTCAACCACTGAGCCACCCAAGCATCTCTCAAGTTCTTTTTATATACATTGCGCATATTTCTTGTTATTCTCAGGTATTATATTTTATTTAGTGGTTAACTTCAGAATGGAATTTTTTTTCTATTATAGCCTCTCACTAGTATGTTATATATATGATGGCTATCGATTTCTGTATATTAATTTTATATTCAGATACATCTGAATTCTTTAAATCTGTACTTGTTTAATTGTTTCTTCAAGATTCGCCAAGTAGAAAATACCGAAATCAACAAATAATATAATAATTTTACATTCTCTTCAAAAATGTTATATTTGTATTATCGTCATCTTTTTTGTTTGTATTGACTATATTTCTGAGGTGTGGATGCCCTTCCAAAGCAAAAGCAAAATTTTTAAAAAAGTAAATAATAAACACCCCGAAGTCATTAAAAATATATAAATTTCAATTTCTAAGAAAGAAACTACCATAAAGAAAGTCACAAGACATATTGAAAAATGATAGAATTATTTTATGCTCATTATAGAAGCCCAACAACTGGGTAGAAAAAGTTGTGAGGATATAGCTCACAGAAAAAATAATTATTCTAAATACAAAAAATGCTCAATATCACTTTTCACTTGATAATTAAAAATTAAAACTATCCTAACTACAATTTCTAACCTAACAGTTTGACATTCTTTTAATAAGGATGTAGAAAAACAAGTACTTTCACATGTTGCTAGTGACGGTTAAGGAACACCATATCAAATTTTTCTTTTCCCTAATTCATGTGGAAATAATTTTATATTTAAGGTTGAGGTAGATGCATTTTACCACTTTATAACATTCATCTACTACATTTTATTGAGAGTTTCTATCTAAAATGGGTGTTGAATTTTATCAAATGCCTTGTCAACACACTTGCTGATTATCTGGTATTCATTACTACCATCACAGCAATGAAGATATCATATATCAAAGCCTTCAGTTTAGAGTGAAAGCGGTGTTCTGAAGAAAAATTCTAACAATCAATAATTACATTAATAAACTAAAAAAGGAAATAAAAGAGCTATAACGCCAATACATGGACTATCCCTTACTCAATGGGCCTAATACTGACCAAGAAATAAAAAGGGTACCCCTATATCAAAGAATTTTTTTCATAGATGATATTATGCACCTGTTACTGAAAGCCTCCAAACTATTCATTTTTGATATTACAATGCTTTGCCTCAATTCCTTTCCTTTAATTTTGTTTCTTTTTATTTTTTTTTTAATTTTTATTTATTTATGATAGTCACACAGAGAGAGAGAGTGAGAGGCAGAGACACAGGCAGAGGGAGAAGCAGGCTCCATGCACCGGGAGCCCCACGTGGGATTCGATCCCGGGTCTCCAGGATCGCGCCCTGGGCCAAAGGCAGGGCCAAACCGCTGCGCCACCCAGGGATCCCTGTTTCTTTTTATATATAATTGTTTTACAGTAGGTTTCTGATTAATATGATAAAAATAGTATATTAACATGAAGTCATTATAATATATCACCTACTAAATCAAGTTTCAAGTTTATAGTTTATTTCCTGCTTGCTCACCCTATAAAATTAGAAAATTCATATTTCCCTTGGCCTACTTCACTGAAGTGGTCCTTTGCTTTTCTAGAGACTTTTTTAGACTACTTGCCAGCCCTCTCTCCACTTTCACTAACTAGTACATTTTTAGTACAACCCTTTGCCATGACCATCACTTCTGTCCTGGTGCAGCATAAAAGTCCAGGTAGTGAAACTCTTGACACAGAAGTTCCTGAATGAAAAGTACCTGGTAATTAGAGTGCAGCTTCTTAGGTACGTCAATGTTGATAAATAAACCCATCTAGTATAATATTTCCACATGAAGTATAATAATTTGTATTTTACTGTCCTTAAAGTTTTAACATTCTGTTATTTAGAGGTGTATTTTCTTGGTTGACTTTTGGGTTTTGTTTGTTCATTTGTTTTTTGAATGTTGACTTTCCCCATTTCTCTGAGGTGGAAAGGAAAATGAGAATATCATCTTGAGAACTTTCCATTATATGATAATCACGCTCCTGATTTGTAGCAGAGCTTACTAAAGAAGAGTAAAAACTGGGATGCCTGGGTGGCTCAGCAGTTGAGCATCTACCTTTGGCTCAGGGAATGATCCCAGAGTCCCGGGATCAAGTCCCACATCAGGCTCCCTACATGGAGCCTGCTTCTCCCTCTGTCTGTGTCTCTGCCTCTCTCTCTGTTTCTCTCATGAATAATTAAATAAAATCTTTTTTAAAAAAAGAGTAAAAACATTCACAGTGGCAGATTATGAGTAATAAAGTGCTAAATTTAGAATAGTCCTAATATTGTTGTCTTGCCATGAATATACTGTTTATGTGCAACATAACCCATCAAGGTTTCATTTATTCCTGAACAATCTAACTGGCATTACAAATAACCAAGGGGTTGGTTCATTCTCTATTAACAAGATGCTACTGAATAACCTTCAGATAAAGCTTTAGATAAATCTATTTATATTTTTGGTTTATAGGTGATGCAATCAGTTCAAATGGTAGAAGTAGTATATTCATATAAAAATCATTATAATGCATCATCTACTGATTTGTTAAGAGGTCAAAGCTTTCTTAAACTGAAAGAAAGTAATTCCTTGTGGTTTATCTTGCTTTTAGCGTCTGCTATTTTCTGGATTTAAGTCATCCATCACCATGTCTATTTTAAAAGTAGAGGCTTTTAAAGGGTCTCATGATAAATGCCTAATATTGATATTTAGAATGAAACTAGGAATATAATCTCATCTATCTCGCTCATTGTTTTATAATTGCACAGTGTATGGCACTGAAGTAAAACCCAATTATAACTTCTGTTCTAATTTCCAAAGCCTTTTCTAACATGAGATACAACCTGACTGTTTATCCAAACCAGGTGATCAAACACATCAACTAGACCAGAATCCCCTTCAAGTGCTGCCCACTCTGTTTTCACACTGCTTTCAAAGGTATGTTGTTGTGTTTACACAGACCTTGTATTTAAGGAAGAACTAATTATGGTGTCTGTGATTAAAACTGCAGAATTATAAGCAAACTCTCTAAATATTCAGAACCCTAAAAAAAAAACTCCTTTATAGAAATTTTCAGTACATATTTGTTAGATTTTATGTAAGTTACATGATCCAGAATATTTTTACCTTGTAACAACAACCATAACAAAATAACACTATTCTATGTAAACTAGAGGGATTCGGTAATTTCTTAGTTACAATAGTAGCATTTTAGAAAGATTCTTAGGGCTTTAGAGCATGATCCTTTCAAAAGAGACTCTCATTCACAAAACATGGCAAAGACACAACTAGCTTTAATGCCATCTCCATGCCTCCTAAGACCCACCACTAATGTAAGGGAAAGTATAGCACAAAAGCAGAGTTAAGAGCTACAGTAATACCTCACCACCCCAGAAAGGGAAATGCAAACTTCAGTGCTAGAGAAGCCTACTGGCATTGTCTCTAAACTCATAGCTTCAGAAAGTGAGCTCATTTTATACACAGACCTAGAAGAGATCAAACTTCATCATAACCCAATGGGGATTTAGTTAGAACGATAGTATAGAGATAAGTACCTAAGTACAAAGAGCAGCCAATCCAAAAAAAAATTATCTTTGTCTTTATTTCAAGTATAAAATAAAATTGTACTTTTTAGTGGCAACACTAATATGGGTACTTTGATTTAATTGAGGAATCTACCTCACAGGCTGCTTCATTTGCAAATTCAGAACTAAAAATAAACCCTCACTGCCCGGATAAAGCATTCAGCAATAACTGCAGATGAGTTATGGAAAAGGAATTGCCAGTGGACTAAAGGGTAAAGGACAGAAAAATTATATGCTCCCCAAACATTATTCTTTGATGTGCCTTATCCTTTTTGCTACAATTTGCAACAAATTTCAAATCTGTATCTTAAATCTATAATAATTTTTATAATGTGACAGGAAAACCCAGATCTCCTGAAACAAAATTCTCACTAGTTTGTGTAGTACATGGACACATGTTTAGCTGCCTATTATCCTACAGATGACCATGTTGTGTGCAGATGTTATGTTTACTATGACTGTTCCAAACTAGCTGTCAAGTTATTCTGAAACCTTCTGTAAGTATATTAGTAATAAGTGCATTTTTTTCATGTTCACATGCTTAATTGTATACCCCAAATAATTTGTAGTAGTTGTCCTAATTTGACCTGGAAATATATAGCATCTTGATCCATGTTCTTTTCATTGAGCATTTATTTTTACTAGTGGCATGTCAAGGACACAAAAGTTCCTTCTCACAGAAATAAAAACCACATCCAGATGGTCAAAGTCTCTTCCAGGAGAGTATGGTTAACAGAAATACAGAACAACCAAAAAAAAAATCATGCTTTGTCAAAAGAAACCTTCTAGCAAATAATCAAAATACATCTGATCCAACACAACCTACCTGATATGTCTTTCCCCTCATCCTGGTGTTTGGCCAGCTTTTTGGCTGTTGGAAGTACCAGGTCTCTTGTTTCCAAAGAGCCGCCTGTGTTGGCCTGTCTTTCAGACTCTCATGTTGCAAAATCTGAAATTCTGTTGCAATAAACACCAGATTTCAAAGGAAAAGCAATGGAAATTGTGCAGAGATGAAACTTCATTTTTATAGCAACAGTCAGCAGTAGCATGATTATGTGTCTAAACAATGCCTCTTCTTCCAATATAATATTAGACTGAGAAAGACCTGTAGTTTATTAGTGCAGAAGCAGGCACTGATTTTCAGGGTACCTTTAGGAAAACATATTTAGGCTTTGGAGAAATAAAGGGTTGTCATCTCTATAAACACAACAAATGTATCCTTTGAATCCCTCCTGAAGGAACCATATGCAAACAGATAACTTTAGAACTGCATTATTCTACAGTAATGCTCAGCCAAATTCGGTTGAAAAGTATTTGGGCAAAAGAAGGGTAACCCTGACACAAACATAAGCAATATGCTTCACAAGCTAACAATTTTAAAATATAAGTCAAATGAGAGCACAGTATTTCAGGAATATTTTTTTTTTCTCTTGATGCTCATTTAGTTTAAATTAGGAATGATGGCCTCAAATAACAGTACCTCATGAATTAGTTTTCTTGGTCTTTTCTCATGGACATCTTCATTAACATTCTAATATATGTAATTTTCAAGGTGTAGGATATAATGTTTAAGGAAGACTAAGGAATTAAAATACCAAAAATTCAGAGAAATGTTCAGAAACAGTTGATAAAAGCAGAAAGAAAGACCCAGGGCACCAAGGAATGTAACACGTTGCTTAAGGGAGAATGTCCTTTACATTTCAACTCACTAACTTTTCTCTAGGTCTCTATTCATTCTTTCTTGATTTTACAAGGTCAGGACTCCCGTGACCTAATTACTATA
Source organism: Canis lupus baileyi (assembly GCF_048164855.1). Lineage (NCBI taxonomy): Eukaryota > Metazoa > Chordata > Mammalia > Carnivora > Canidae > Canis > Canis lupus. Next base: position 17,620,968 of record NC_132867.1, read on the forward strand.
GAAGTGAAAGCTCTCATATAGATATTCATCATCACAGAAAGGTAGAGCTTAAAGAGTAATCATTTCAGTCCACCTATTTTCAGATGAGGAGGATGAAGTTTGAACTGGTTAAGTGATTTGCTCCAAAGTGATGGCTGTCCTGCATCAATATGGGGAATAAAATCCAGGTTCATAATTGTCAAGTACTCATGCCTTTTCTAGCATACTACAATTTAACTTTCTACAGTAAAAATTTCTTCAATATTCACCAAGATTCTTCAAGATGGAGTGGATTTGGCAATATTTAAACTAACTTTATTGCAAATTATGAAGATAAATCAGAGACCTGACTGAATCAAGGTTGGATAACATATTCATATATATAATTATATATGTAATTTTATATACATACAGATATATATATGGTGATTGATATGATATTGATATTCTAATATAAATGTTTATCCTGGGTGACTACCTGACATTGGTATTCAGCCAGGTGAACTGATTATGGAATATGATTCCTATAAAAAAATGATGGTGGACCATCTCATAATAGTTACTCTGGAGACAACCAATTCTCAAACGGTGGTTGGTAGAGATGCCATGTGGATTTTATCTTATTTTCCCTCAGAATTCACTCTTTCAGTTTTTTTCTTTTTTACACTATCTGCCATGAATTAACTATTAGTGACCTTTGGGAATAATAATATTACTTTTATTTTGTCTGTTTTCCTAATCTTCAAGAAACTGGCAAAACTATTTGGTATATTTATTCCTGGTTGGCTGTCATCTTAGGGATTCTCCACTGGACTTCCATGCCTTCCTCATTCCCAGTCTAAAACCAGGTGTATGGGAGTCAATTTGATTGTACTGGGGTGTTGGGGTGAGCATGGAGATCATCAACAGCATACATGCAAGACACTCTGTAAAAACAGTCCAAAGTGTCAGTCACCTCTTACAGTGCACAGCAAGATGGAGTATCTACTTCTAGTTTTTTTTAAATAATAGTAAAAGATCGGTTTTGTTTTTTTTCCTCTAAAGGAAAAAATAGTATCAGAATAATTGGATGGTTATAAAATATAAATTATTAAGACTTATTTGGGGGACAAATACAAATATTAACAGATTGTGATGGATCATAACCTGCTGAGTCAAACCTGGAACCAAAAAAATTCAGATCACTAGAGTATAAACTTTTAATCTTGAATTTACAATCAGTGAGTTAGAAAAATACATGGTTTATTTTTACATAATTTATAAATACCAATTTTATGGTATTTATTAATTTAATTGCTAATTTAAAATTTTAAAAAGATCTATTTGTATGCCTTGATTTTGTTCATGAAATGAATCCCTTCTATAAAAGAGTCACAAAACTTGAATTAATATTCCTGTCAGAGCAAATCCAATTCAATGATCAAACTGTTTCACTGTCAAGTGTAGTGTCCACTCTGAGGTGAGAACCTCCTGATAGGACCATGGTAATGACTTCCTTTCAATCCATAGCCCTTCCTCCCCCTTCATCCATCACTTAAATAATGTAGTAGGGAATTACAGTTGCATTGTTAGTCAGTAAAAATTATAAAGTCATATAAAACTCCAAATTAAAATTGGCTAAAATCCAGGGACATCACAAGACAAGGGCTGACATTTTAGCCCATCACAGGGTAATGAAACTTTAATAGTTTTGAAATATTCACCAATTGATTTCTTTGATAAACAGAATAATAAATCAATCAATCGGGTAATATTGCCTGTAGATCAGTACAGAAATCACATGCATTAGTTTCACCTTAAGAAAGGTGCAAATTGGGGATGCCTAGGTAGGCTCAGTTGGTTAAGGGTCCAACTCTTGATTTCAGCTTAGGTCGTGATCTCAGGGTCATGAGATTGAGCTGTAAATTGGGCTCTGTGCTCAGCACGGAGTCTACTTGTGCCTCTCCCTCTGCTCCTCCCCCTTGGGCTCACTCTCTCTCTCAAATATTTCTTTTAAAGGTGCAAATTATTTTCTTCCAACTTTTTATCCAAATGTAGACTTTTTAAAAAAATTTCATTGTTTACCATGCTTGTTTTGGTTAAGCTATTCACAGAATTACCATTAATGTGAGAAAGTAAAAAGGAGTGTTCTGGTGGGTCACTGAGACTCTTCTGTTGCAGAATGTGTATCCTGGACCCTTCAGTGAGGCAGTGCAATCTGGAGGTTATTAAGGGCCTTGACCTAAGCTTTAATATGAAATAGCTATATGTCTATTTTCATCACTGAGCTTTGATTTCCTCATCACTAAAGTGGGAATTATAATAGTACCTATCACATTAGCCTGTTCTAAGTACTACATGTTTTAATACATGTACCACAATTGGCAGAGAGCTCAGTTCATAGTAAGCCCTCAATAAATGTTAGATTTTGTTTTTTTAGTATATTTATTATGACAAAAGTGATATAAGTCTTGTTAACATCCATCACATACGTAGAAACGTTTTTCCTTATGATGAGAACTTTTACTTTTTTTGCAACTTTCAGTATTATTAACTACAGCTGCCATGTTGTACATTATATCCCCATGACTTAATTATTTTATAACTAGAAGATTCTACCATTTGACTCCACCCATTTGAAAAGATATCTGCACCTCTATGTTTATTGCAGCTTTATTTACAATAGCCAAGATATGAAAGCAACCCAAATGTCTACAGATAGATGAATGGATTAAGAAAAATATCTATAATGGAATATTACTCAGCCATAAAAAAGAAAAATGTCTTGCCACTTGCAACAACATGGATGAACCTAGAGGTTATTATGCTAAGTGAAATAAATCAGAGAAAGAGACTGTATGATTTCACTTATATGTGGAATATATAAAAACAAACAAACAAAAAAGCAGACTCTTAAATACAGAGGACACATGGTAGTTGCCAAAAGGGAAGTGGTTGTGGGGGGTTGGGCAAAATAGATGAAAAAGATTAAGAGGTTCAAACTTCCAGTTATAAAATAAAGAAGTCACAGAGATAAAAAGTACAGCATAGAGAATATAGTCAGTAATATTGTAATCACATTGCATGGTGACAGAAGGTAACTACATTTATCATGATAAGCACTGAATAATATATACAATTGTCAAATCACTATGCTATATACCTGAAACTAAAAACATAAAAATATATAAATTTAAATTTGGTGGCATTAAAAAAAATCCCCAATCCATAGATAGAACAAATTGGTCGTTGCCAAAGACTGGAAAAAGGGGTAAGCAAAAAAGCTTTTTTTTTATTCCAAGATCACCTTCATTTTACTCTGATGCATTATCTAGTTAGAGATCTGGGGTGTTAGAAGTACCTGCTAACTTCCAAGGTTGCTACCTAACCATCATGGCCCAGCATAAATCTTGGGAGAATATGACTCATTTTTTTTTAAGGCTTCTAGAATAGAGTTCCTCTGGTTTTCATTTCCTTTTAGATAAATCACATTATTTTTTTAACACTCTTACATTGTTTCCACTAGAATGCCTCAGTTCCATCACTGACTTATTCCTATCATCATGGCAAGAAAAAGTAGCTCACAAAAGATAAAAAGCTTTTACATGTAAAATGAGTTACTGAAAGTTTTTCTAACAAGAAGGGGAAATTTGCTTCAAACATACCATTTTTTAAATTGAATATGCTCTATTAACAAAATTAAAATTTCTAAAGAATTTAAATTCTACCAAAATGTAAATGATTTTGTCCTGACTTGGCTTGGGAGAGAGACTTAATTTAATTTTTTATGATTTATGTAGTCTTTAACTTGTGTAGGTTTTTCTTTCCTTTTTTTGTTTGTTTTCTGGCAAACATGACTTTACATAAAGGATGTAACTATTATTCACTATTAAAGTATATTTAAAGCTCTAAAAAAGCTTTAGAATATTAGCAATAGATTTCATTTCAGAGTCAATGAACAAATGTGAATTTCACAATTACTTTGATGTTTAGGGTTTATTTTCTGGCTAGGATATTAGTGGTGAGTCGAATGTTTGCTCTATGCGGTCAATTCCTTCCTGTTATATTTTCATTATATCTTCTCATATTAAAATAATGCCACTTTTCAATAGTAGAAACTGCTAATACTACAGTATGAATTGTGATAATGTTCTTGTGTTAGTACCCTACCGTATTTTCAGGCCCCAATAAAGAAGTATGCACATTTATTCAATACTGAAATGTAGCATACATCTCAGTGGGAAAGCAAGTTTTATTTGTCTTAACCTTCAATCTCTAAATGAGAAAGGGGGAAGAAAAAAGAGGTATTTTTCCCTAGCCGAGTACACTCCAGAAACAAATATGCTACATCTGTTTTAGCTGGCATGGATGGGGCCCTGCAGGGTAATGCATTGCTTTAGATTTCAAAACTGACAGTCTTCAGACTAGTAATCCTCCATGTTGCAAAGCAGCAACCTCCATGCACAGAGATTTTATTTTCCAGCAACGTTTACTTCGGATTTTTTACTGGATGAATTGAGCTTGCAAGTTTATGAACTCTATTGAAGCAATTATCTCCCCAACTCAGAAGGAGCTGTTGGAATTCCTCATGTCAATACCACACAGCCAGCAGGTTCTCTCACCACAGTCACACGAGGCATTTTTGTGGTTTATTTGGAAGGCATTTTTATGCTAAATCCCATTTTTCAATACTCTGCAACTTCTCCAAAAGCTTTCATTAGCCTTAATATGGAGTTAAGAGCAATTTGTCCATTCTTGGAGAGATTGATGTATGAGAGAAAGTGTTCCTAGGATATTTGGTGATGGGATAATATCAAATTAGGCCATGATAAAATATGGTCAAAGCCCAGCATTTGAAATTGAAGAGCCATATGAAAGCATTAAATTCAGATATTTAGATGCGGAACAACACACAGGGAATATTTTACATTTACAAAGGATCTTCTTCCTAAACCCCCTTTCCCTGTATCATCCATTCCCCAAACACAAACATGCACACATTCTTTTGAAGTATGTGAAGGTGAAATCATAGCAGGCATGCCTCACAGTTTATGCCTGTGGGCATGATTTTAAACAGAAACCTTGAGGGGGTTTATTTCTGTTAAAATGCATAGAGAGGACTATGTTTTTTAAAAATTTGCAGCACAAAAACTTAAAAAAAGCAGAGTCAATACATGTTTATACGTATGTTCAAATATATACAGGAGCTTAAAATATAAATATACAATATATTTATGCTACTGGCAGAGATGAGCAATTAAACAATGTGCAATTGGGTGTGTAAAATTCAGGTCCAGTCAACAGATGTGAGTGTATTTGAGGGTAAAGCTGCCAACTTGTGCTATAACACAATATGCTTATACTCAGAAAATCCATCTTACATGAAAGAAACAAAAGAAAAGTGTGCTTTCTTTGTTCTATTTCAAAGGGAGACTGGTTTTTGGTATTGTTTTCATTGCAGAAGAAAAAGCAATAATGATCTAATTGCCGGAAAACATGCATACAACATGAGACTTGGGAATCTGAGTTCTTGAAAGCCATATCCAGAGATTTTCTCTAATACCTTTATTTTCTGAGTATCTTTCCCCAGGGGAACAAAATAGTTCTACAGCCTTTATCTCGTTAATCCTCACATGATCATTGTTAGGGAGTCAGGCAGGCTAGGACTTCTGTAGTTTCCACTGGTGAAACAGACAGACAATGGCTGCTAGAGTGACTTGATTGAAATTATAGAATAAGTCGGGGGCACAGCTGGTGAAAAGATCTGGGTCTGCTGTTTGCCAGAGCTTTCTTTTACCCGACAGAACATATTGCCTAAAGCTGAGAATCCCACAGTGTCCTTGATTACGTATTTTCAAATTATAGTTCACTTTAGAGATTCCTATTAAAAATCAGATATGGCAGCCGGCCTGGAAATCATTTAGAAAACCCCAGGTTTCAAGCAAGTGGGAGATTTAAGAAGAAGGGCTGGAGGGATGGAATATCTACAATGTAGATGGGGGTGGAATGTCTAAATGGCTATCTACTGGCTCTTGCAATATGGAGGGCATCATGGTAGGTGCTATGCTGGTTAATCAAAAAATACAGAAGGCGTTCTTTAGGCATGCAAGTATGTACGCATGTAGGTATGTATGTATTTACTTTTAAAAGTGGCTTCTTGTGAAGGTTTCATTTCTACTTTTAAGATGTGGGAGAAGACAGATTAAGAATAGTAAGATACATAGCTATTTTAGAAGCCCAAGGGCAGCTTGAAATGAACTCCCTCATAAAGTAGAGGGAAGGGCTTCTCTCCTGGGAGAGATTGAGGAGGCTCCCTCTTGTCTCACAAGGATTTTTTAAGACATAGTCTAGTAGGGATAGACTTTTCCCTCATGAATTATTGATACTCTAAAGCAATTTTAATTGTTTTTCCTTTCAGTGCTATATAGAGAAACCCAGTAATGATTCTCACTGCAATATTAGCATATATTTTAAGCGTGCCATAATACCAAGGGAAGGCATCTAATTTTCCTGAAACAATATGCTTCTTTAACTTCAAGAAATATGATTTAAATTAGTAATAAAGATGAGAAGTAATCTAACTTAGGTTATGAAATTCCTTTCTGTGCTGAAATATTCTGTAGGAAAATAAGAAAAAAATACACTTAATGTAAGATTTAATTTAATCACTGAAAAGCATGATTAAACATTGAAATAGATTTGTAGATATAAGATGAATTTCACTACAATATGACAGTCTTTTCTTGGTCACAAATACAAAATATTAAGAAAAAGTCTTAAAATATATAAAGATTTGAAATATTAAATATTTATTGAATATTTAGTAAATTTATTAATATTTATTGAAGTCTTTATTTTTATTAAACTTAATATTTTATTAAATATTCTTATATTTATTAAATTAATACTGTTTTCCTAATAGGAAGAGCTTAAAGACATTTTAAATAAATATTCTTTAATAAAGCAGTTTCCAAACTTATGACCTTAAGACCCCCTTAAATTAATAAAAACCACTGAGGAACCCATAGTACATTTATGTGAACTCTACCCATTGATATTTACTATACTAGAAATTAAAACTGAGAAAATTTTGAAATGTTTACTAATTAAAAATAAACTCTGCATGTTGACATGAATGCATTTTTATGAAAAATTGTGCTGTTTTACAAAAATACATATAATTGAGAAGAGTGATACTGTTTTACATTTTTGTACATATCTTCATTGTCTAGCTTAATTGTCTGGCTGTATTTGCATATCTGCTTTTGCCTTCAATCTGTCATGGAGTCATACACAATGTAGCCTCTGGAAAACTACTATAAATTCATGAGAGAATGAGAGTGTAAAAGGCAAATAACATGTTGGTATTACTATGCATGAGTTTTGACCTTGTGGATCCTGGCAAAGGTCTCATGGATCCTTAGATCAGTCTTTGAGATCAGCTGAAGAAAAGAGCTCCAGTGTGAGGTGTTTCTATTTCTGATGCTATCATCAGCCAGATTTAATTTCTCTTTGGGCTAAACGTTCTGATCCATAAAATGAAGCTGTTAGATCATATAAACTCTAAGGTCACTTTTATACTCTCATAGTCCACAAAAAATTGTTTTCATCATGTTAATCCATACCCACAAATATATTTTTATTTTTGTACATGATATTATAGTTATGATTAAGGTAAAAAAAGAAGCTTATAAGTAAATACTGATCTGGTAAATGCTATTCGTTATTTCTACATGGATGCTTACTTGGATTCTGCTCTAGCACAGCTTGTTTTATTGAAGAAGTGAAAACAAATGGTTGCTTTCTACCTCATTTAGCCGCTGAGGTAATCCTCAGGAAGTGGATGACTCTCACTCCACCTGTACTTGTGTCCTAAATACAAGAGAGCCTTCTCTGGAATTAGATATGTTTGCACCTAAATCCCAGCTCTCCTATTTAGTAATTGTGTTATATTGGTCAAGTAACATAAGCTCTCTAAGCTTCATGGTTGTTAATTATTAAAAGCTGATACAGTAGGTGATGGGAATGCAAAATGGTATAGCCACTTCGGCAGACAGTTTAGTGATGTCTTACAAAATTAAGCATACCCTTACCATACAATCTAGCAATCGCACTCCTTGGTAATTGAAAACATGTCCACACAAAAACCTGCACATGGATGTTTGTATCAGCTTTATTCATAATTGCCAAAACTTGGAAGGAACCAAGATGTCCTTCAGTAGGTGAATGGATAAACAAACTATAGTATATCCTGACAATGAAATATTACTGCACAAGCCATGGAAAGATAGGAACTATAAATACATATTACTAAATGATAGAAGAAAAAGGTTACATACTGTATTTCCATATATATCACATTCTGGAAAAGGCAAAACTATGGAGAGAATAAAAAGATCAGAGGTTGCTAGAGGTTGGCAGCAGTGAGGGATAAATAAGTGAACCACAGAGGAGTTTTTGGGCAGTGGAAATATTCTGTATGGTACCATGATGATGGATACATGTCATTATACATTTATCCAAACCCACAGAATGTACAACATGAAGAGTGAACCATAATGCAAACTATGGGCTTTAAACGATTATGGTATGTCAATGAGGCTCATTGACTGTAACAAATGTACCACTCTGGTGGAGGATATTGATAAAGGAGTAGGCTACAAAGGTTGGAAGCAGGAGGAATATGGAAAATTTCTGGACCTTCCTCTCAATTTTACTGTGAACCTAAATGAACTCTAAAATATAAAATCTTATTAAATTATTTTTTAAATTCAAAAAGGTAATAACAGTCCCATCTTATATAATTTTATAAGAATTACATAAGATAATCCACATAAAACATTTACCATAGTATAGCACCCAGCAAAAACTAAGCACCCAACAATTATAATGCTATTTTCACAAAAATTTCCCCCTATATATCCTTTGTAGCTATTGTTCAGTATATCATTATTATTACTTTCCATTTTAATGCTTCAGATAACTTTTTTTCAACCATGACAACACTCAATGTAGTAAGCATTTATTACAAAACCAAGAAAAACAAAGCACAGAAATATCTATATTCACACTATCAAGGAATAACCACACAATATTTTTATGTGTGCCTCTAGTTTTTACTTTGAATTTATACTTAACTTTAAATAGTATTTTATTAATACATATTTTTAATCTGCTTCTTCTTATTCATATGTTATTAACAATTTCCCATGTTAAATAATTCTACTATAATGAGATTTCTGCACTCTGAATTATATCATAAGGACATTCATAATTTGCTCAGTTTTTTTCCAGGTAAACCATTCCTTTATATTTTTCAATATTGTGATAAAGATGTCATTGTTGACTGATCCTAGTACATATTTCTCATCTCCCATAGAATCCAAATATGTCAGTGTCTTAAATAAAAATATAGGAGCATCCAAACACTTGGCTTTCTGTGGGTTTCCGTCAAATATTTCCTCGGGCTCAGTTTTAAGCCTCATTGTGATCTCTCCTTAAACTCTCTCCCTGAGTGATCTCGTCTATTCTGTTAGCTATTAACTCTCCCAAATTTATATATCCAGCTTTGAACTTTCTCCTGAGACTCAGACCCATATATCCATCTCCCTTCTTGATATCTCTATTTGGATGTATTACAAGCATTTAAAATGTAACTGAGTTTTCATTCCTCTCTTCCCTTAAATCTTTTCCTCCTTCATTTCCCTTCCCATAAATAACAGCAAAAATTTCCTCTAAGTTGCTAACGTCAAGAATATGGAATCATTTTTGGTTCCTACTTTTCTCTGCCTTTCTATAACCATCTACCGTAAGTTGTCAAATGCTATCACTTCTGTATGCTGTTCCTTGTTACTGAGTAAAGCTTCTTTGTCATCTTTACAGAAGGAAGGGCTTTAGTTTCATACAAAGGTCTGTAATTGTGCTTTGTTAGCCAAATCTCATTTTATTTTGGAAGTATTCTTAAAAGTTTATAGATTATAAGAATTTCATTTTTATGAAATACAGGAATATCTAATTAAAATAGTCTTATTGTTGGGTAACATGGCTGGCTCAGTGGGAAGAGCATGTGACTCTTGATCTCAGGGTTGTTGAGTTCAAGCCCCATGTTGGGTGTAGAAATTACTTAAAAATAAAATATTAAAAAAACACACAGTTCTGTTGTCAAAAGAATGGAAACATTTATGAATAAAGAAACAGAAACAGATTTGGGATGACTTAGAGAGCAAGGGGTCTTGCTTTGATTTCAACATTTATTTGAAGCAGCCTGAAAAGTGTGTTGACATAAGAAGGTAGATGGAATGGAAATGATCTGCTGGTTCATATGAAACTACATGATCTTCTGTTAAGATGTCTGTAAAAAGTATAATTTCCTCTCTTTTATATGGAAAAAAATACGAAGAAATATTCTCTAACCATAAACTCCATACCCCACAGTGTACTAGCTTATACAGTCTAATCCAGTCTCAATATCCAAGGTTTAATGGTAAGAAAAATGATGTATTCTGGAGGGAAGAGGCAATACAAAAATTCCCTAGCATGATCAAAAGTGTGATAAGGTTCTTTCATTATAGGTTAAATACTTCCTGAGAAAACAAATTGGTATACCTTTGCCTTCTTCAGAAAGGGAATATTATATGATTTCTTAAACTAAAGGAGATAAGTAAAAACCTGTATTTTTATGCTTTAAATATGCTGTCCCTTAAAGAAAAAGAATCCATCCTCTGCATGTTCAGAAAAAATCAAACTGTGATATTATATTACTTATAAATAACCATTAAGCTAATATCTAATAATCATTAAATGGGTTAGTAAAAGCTTCTTTGAAATATTTAACATTTGTCAAATAAATATGGAGGAATTATATGTATCCTCATTTGTGTAATATTCCTTTTAATCAGGATAACTGTTTCAATGAACTTGATTGGCATGTTAACTTTGGTTTAAAGGAGCTGTGCATCTTCTCTTTGATCCTATCACAGTAAGGAATATAGTCTATCAGTTAACTATAAACCACCTCAAAAGTTAGTGATTTCAAACAACACTAATTTTATTATTTCCTATGAAATAATGGATTAAGTTAGCAGTTTTATTTGTGTGTGGACTCTCAGCTGAAGCTGGATGGTCTGGGATAGCCTCTGATGGCCTCAGCCACTTGGCTCAACAATGTTACCTAAGGTGATGAAGATGATTTGACTATCACCATCCAATAAAGTAGCCTGGGCTTGTTCACATGGTGATAATTGCAAAGTTTCAACTACAGCAAATAGGAGCAAGTTCCAATATGTAAGTCCTTTAAAAGAGCTTCTGCTTGTGTCATATTTGTTAATATCTCATTGGCCAAAGCAAGTCACATTACCAGCCCCAGATTCAAGAGGGGGATTCAAGAAATAAACTCTCAAGTTGCCTGGGTGCCTCAGTTGATTAAGCATCTGATTCCTGGTTTCAGCTCAGGTCACAACCTCAGGATCCTGGAATTGAGCCCCACATTAGGCTCTGCACCCAGCAAGGAGTCGGCCTGGGATACTCTCTCTCCCTTGCCCCTTTCCTTCTTTATGCTCTCTCTCTATCCCTAAAGCTAAAAAAAGAAAATAAAAAATAAATAGAAGAAATAATAAAAAGAAATGAACTTACTTCCTCATGGGAAGACCAACAAAATTAAATTGCAGAGATATGTTAAATAGATGAAACATTGGCAGCAATTTTTGTAATCTGCCACAGACTGCCTTCTGACCACAAATTAGTCTTCCTATGTGTAAAATATGTTCACCCTTCCCAAATGCCAAAGGGCACTCCCATTTATGGCATCTGGCTTGAATGCCAGGTTCTCCTATTTGCTTCTAGCTTAGATATGGATGTGGCTCACTGGATGCATGTGCTCTTCACCCAGACAACTTTAAACTAAAAACATAAATTGTTTGCTGCCAATCAACCTAATATTAAAGAATGAGATGGGAACAAAATAACCACAGTATTTGCTTCTAATCAAAAATGAGACGAATGGGAGGCACAGAGCAGTCATTGGTTTGTATCCATTCTGAAAGCCATCCAGATACACATTAATAGTTTCCCGTATTCTGGACCTGGGAATGTTCTGTGATTAGAGTCCACTTCTGCTTCATGAGAGTGGTTTTTCTTGTTCACTATTCTCTGAGTCTCTTGACTCCAACTCTGGATTTCCATATCTTTACACAAGAAATTGTCATGATTTTCATTCTTATTTCTATACATAGCAGGTTAGGAGCCTAGAAATCTTACTCTTTTTTTAATCACTGCAATCTCTTTTAGAGCAACTAGCAGTTCTTTTTTTTTTAGTATAATGGTCTTAAAAACTTCATGGATTGCCCATGAACCTGATTCACAACTCTATGTCATTCCTAAAATTCTCTATTCCTAAAATTTGCATCTAATTCTTTTCACACAGACCTCTCTCTATTTTCTATGTGTTAGGCTGCTGAGAGAAAAATGCCCCTAGGAATATTAGGAGTCTGTTCTATTTTCCTGAGGTCTCTTAAATATAACTTAGGACTTTTTTTTAAAGATTTTATTTTACTATTTATTCATGAAAAACACAGAGTGAGAGAGAGAGAGAGAGAATGAGAGAGAGAGAGAGAGAGAGAGGCAGAGGGAAAAGCAGGCTCCATGCAGGGAGCCAGACATGGGATTCGATCCTGGGTCTCCAGGATCAGGCCCTGGGCTGAAGGCAGCACTAAACCGCTGAGCCACCCGGGCTGCCCATAACTTAGGACTTTTAAAAGTTATTACAAAGGGTATTCTACCCAACACCATTGATTTTTATCTTTACACTTGAGGCTATTTCCTACTTTGAGAATGTTTAACAACTTGAAAGACTGAAGAAAAACACAATTTTGTTTTTTAACATAGTAAATCCTGGATAACTTTTTATTTCTTCTAAATTCTTATAAACAAAACAGTTCATTTTTCAGCTCATCTCTCTTTCCATATTTTACTAAGTGCAGCTAAAAGAAGTCAAATGACACTTTTAGCATTCTGTCCAAAAATGTCCTTAAGTAGATCCACAAGTTCTTTGGGTACATTTTCTATCACTCAAGTTTCTGCAGATGAAAGTTTTGCCAAATGTCCCACTAAGACCTACCTTCATTCACCATTTTTCCAGCCTTTACTAAAAGTGGTCTCTGTCCACAGCCTGAATTCAAAGCCAATATTATATAGTTGAGGTTTTATTATGGCAATACCTCCTTTCAGCTACCAGTTTTTGTATCAGTTAGTTAGCTTTTGTTATGGGAAATAAAAATTTGCTTTAAAAAGTAAACACTTGTTATCTTTCTGATTCTATGCTTTGTCTGGTTTAATCTTTCCGAGTTAGCTATCTAGTGCTACAGGCTTTTACATAGCCTAATTCACATATCTGGCAGTTGGTTTGAAACTATTAGCTAGGGTGATGGGGATGACTTTGGCACGTGTCTCTCATCATCCAGCACTTTAATATGGACTCATTCAGTTGTGGCAGAGTACCCAAAGTCAAGAGAAATTCCACTGCAATGTTTTTCCAGCTTTATCTTATGTCACCTTTGATCATATCCATTTGCTGAAAGCAAGTCACAAGACCAAGCCCATATTCAAGATTTGAAAAAATGGATTCCACCTCTTGATGGATAGAGCTTCAAAGTCTCATTACAAAATGCAAGATGCATAAAAGAGTAGAAGAATTTCTGGCCATTTTTGCATTCTATCATAGAGAGTATATTTTATGTAACACCTGAATATAATTATTGTTTGACAAATCTAGTCATTTAGAGTTTCCTAAATTTCCTATGTTAGTTTTATGGGAAAGATTGCTATTATTTTCATAAGTTATTTAAGATTATGGGAATATAAGCATATGTATTAAACTAGATTGAATTATAATATTGATGTCTTTAAAGACATCTTATGAACTGGAGACAGTGTGGCAGATTATGTGAACTAATTTACTACACTTCCTCTATCTTGTTACAATTGTAAAAGGTATTTCTTTGACACATATTTAATATCAATTTTGATCCTGTTGCTCTGAAGGACCAATTTAAATATAATTTCCAAAAATTAACAAATTCATGTAATTTCCATTATCCCTAATTTACTCTAAGACTTTCGGTTGGGGAGAGGCATGTAGGTGGCTCAAGTCGGTTAAAGCACCAGCCTCTCGGTTTGGCTCAGGTCATGATCTCATGGGTCATGGGATCAAGCCCCAAGTCAGGCTCTGCACTCAGATAAGAGTCTTCTTGATATTCTCTCTCTCCCTCTCTCCCTCCCCCCAACATGTACTCTCTCTGTCTCTCAAATATATAAGTAAATAAGCCTAAAAAAAAAAAGACTAGGTTAGTATTAATGAATGAGCAATCTTTATAATTAAAGTGTGAAGTCCAAGAAATTATATATATCCTCTTACACTGATAAGTTAGTATTTTAAAGCTAATGGTAAAAGCTTCATCATTTAATATGCTTATTTAAGTTTATATAGACTTATATCCAAATCATTAGATAAAGATTTGTTATGATAAAAAGTAGAATACTGTTAATTCAAAATTGGTCTTAAAGGATTTAATCTTTTTTTTTTTTTTTTTAAGATAATGAATTATTCTCTGTAATCTACCCAGGGAGCAGAGTTTCCTTAACTGAATTCTCTCACCTGAGATCTTGTTATGTTTTTTCATCATACTTTAAAAAAATTGATAATAAACAATTAAAGTTTCTCACTTCAGAAAGAACCAGAGTTACTTTATTATGTTATCTTCTGCTATGTTATTTTAATATATTGTCACTCTGATTAACAGTAATCTAGACTGTAATAATTTACCTATAACTTATCCTCATATCTTGATGTAATGGCCAAAGTCCTCTCATTAATCTTTTTGATATTGCCTTTCCCAAACTGAGAATTATAAAACTCTTTGAATGTCTTTTAAACCTTCACTCTCTTGTGGAAAAGCATTTTTCATTTTGTTTTGGGTTTTTTTTTTTTTTTCCACTTACTTTCTAAGAGAGAAGTGACTAGAAATAATTAGGTAGGTTGGGTATTCTCTATATGTTAATTAGATCAACACCATTGTGTGAGAAAGAACCACTCTATTTGTCAAACTAACAGTACAGGAAGAGCTGTCAAATCAAAAAGAAGCTCAGCCTCATCTGGGTCAATTATGTGCAAGTAAGATATCATTAATATGAACATGTTTCCACAATCATATATGCTTTCAGGATGAATTGAAGCATTTTCATGTTCTTGTGAAAGCCTGGCATAGGTTACTCGAACAAACTGATTCTTTAAATATTTTGTTTCTACATTTATAATACCCTTCTAAGCTGGTGGCACGTGTAACACACATTTTACTAGATGGCTCAGAGGCTCTATAGGTTTTTCAATGCCATCAGTATTCATAATATGTTTGCATACTCATGGTAATCATTCTCTTGATTCTAAGGAATTTTGAACTATGCCCAAATACGCAATTCTAATCTCCTCAGTTCTCATATTTTTGTCACTGTTATAAAATTAATTAAGACTATTCAGTTTTACCATCATCAAGTGGATCCTGCTACCTCTCTCCAAATATGCACTGACTTAAAGGACATGCTATATAAACTGTAGAAAAGAAACTATGTTTAAATATATATATATATATATTTATTTATTTATTTATTTCAAAGAGAAAGAGAAAGCATGAGCAGGAGGGGCAGAGAGACAAGAGAGAGTCTCCTAAGCAGACTGGGTGCTGAACATGGCAGGTCTCAATCTCATGACCATGAGAATCCAATCTGAGCTGAAACCAAGAGTCAGACACTTAACTGACTGTATCACCCAGGAGCCCCAAGAAATAATGTTTTTTAGAAGAAGCATCATAAGGATCACTGTCTCAGTAAAAAATTGTATTAGCTATTGTTAACAGCTGGTACTGAAATCAATAGCTTTATGTTTATAGTGTATAAGCAAATAGCTGCCAGAGAGTATTAGAGAATCCATCAAAATTTCCAAAACACCTTTGGTCCAGGAGCTGATGATTTCTTGCAAGCAGATTACTACCTCAAGTTCTGATGTGACAAAAATTAATTAGGCAAGACTAAATAAAACTGGGAAGGGGCATCTAATTCGTATTGTTTCATTGAAAATTTGATGGCATTGCTTATAATGTTCCACATTCTGGTAGTCATACATTTTTTTCTTTTTCACCTATATCTAACTTTCATTTTAGTGAAATAAATCTGTACAAACTGGAATTAAACATTTTCTCATTGTAACTTCTTCTAACTGACCAAGAATTCAAGAAAAATAGGAGCCCCTCAGTGGCTCAGTTGGTTAAGCGTCTGACTTGATTTTAGCTCACGTCATGATATCAGGGTTGTGAGATTGCACTGGGTGTCAGGCTCCATACTGGGTTTAAGATTCTCTCTCTTCCTCTACCCCTCCCCTACCCCTCATGCTCACTTACTCTAAAAAAAAAAAAAAAAAAAAAAAATAGCCTATAAAAAATCTCAGTATAGATTATAAACCTTATAAAGGATGATATGTGTAGAATAATAATACGTATGGTATTATATAATAATAATAATAATAATAATAATAATAATAATACAGCTTTGTTTAGAAAACTGTTCAGAACAATGTTCAAAGGCATTCCAAATGCCTTTACTGAGTTTCTTTATCTTTTCATGGTATGATACGGTATAACTGCATAATTATATATCTACTTCTTACCAGGTTAGAAGTGAATAAACAAAACATGTAAGAAAGATCACATTTAAAGGCAAATCTTATTTAATTAGTTGTAGTAAGTCCGCAATTAAATAACAAGAACAGGGATGCCTGGGTGGCTCAGCAGTTGAGTGTCTGCCTTTGGCTCAGGGCATATGCGATCCTGGGTCTGGGGATCAAGTCCCACATATTGGGCTCCCTGTGAGGAGCCTGATTCTCCCTCTGTCTGTGTCTCTGTCTCTCTCTGTGCGTCCCTCATGAATAAATAAAATCTTTAAAATAAATACATAAATAAATAAATAAATAAATAAATAAATAAATAAATAACAAGGACAATGTGGAAATAATGCATGCAAAATTCTTTCAAGAAGTGTATTTTAAAGAAGGAATTAGGGGTGTCTAGGTGGCTCAGTCAGTTAAGCGTCTGCCTTTCACTCAGGTCCTGGGATCCAGCCCTGTCTCCTGCAGTCTAACATACTCAAGTCCTTTCTAGTTTCAGTAGTCAGGCCTCCTGTGAGCAATAATATCCTTACTCAACTCCTTCCTCAGTGGGGACTCTGCTTTTCCCTCTCCTTCTCCCCCCCCCCAACCTCATGTTCTCACATGATCTGCTCTCCTCTAAATAAATAAATAAATAAATAAATAAATAAATAAATAAATAAATAAATCTTTTAAAAAAAGGGGAATTAAGGTTGCTAATCAGCTGACCTTGAGATGAGGAGATTTCCCTGCCTTATCTGAATGGTACAGAAAGAAGAGTCTGAGTCAAATAGATACTTGAAGATGCTACCCTACTGGCTTTGAAGGTGGAAGGAGCAGCCATTGGCAAGGTATACAGGTGGCCTCTGGAAGCCAGAAAAGGAAACAGATTCTCCCAAAAGAGACTCCAGCAAAGATCACAGCCTTCCTGATAAGTTGATTTTAGTCCAGTGAAACTCATTTCAGATTTCTGATCTCAAGAACAGAGAGATAATATTTATAAGATAATAAATGCGCATTGTTTTAAGAATTTGTGATAATTTTTATAGCAGCTATAGAATAGTAATACACTTACATATTTTTAACAGCCATTAGAATAAAAGCCAAACTCTTTCCCATGTTCTCATGTCCTAAAAGGAAATGCATGAACAAGCTTCTCCTTCTCTCATGTCATCTTGACACTCCTCAGTTACTCTACTCAAGCAACACTGATATTCTCTCATTTCTTTGAACTTGAAAGGTTCTTCTACCTAAGGGCCTTTATGCTTGCCATGCCTGCGTCCAGAGGGTTTATTTCCCTACTCTGTCATTCTCTTCCCTACTCTTTCTCATTCTTCAAGTTGCCTCTAAGTGTCATTCTTCAACTGGCCTTAAGATAGATCTTAAGATAAACAAATCTTTTAGTGATAGATAGATAGATAGATAGATAGATAGATGTATATTTATATATATAGATATCTTTATATATTATATATACAGATATCTTTATATATTTAAAAGATATATAAATAAATAAATAATATAGATAGATATTTATATCTGTATTTGTGTGTGTGCGTGTATATGTGTGTGTACATATATATATATATATATATATATATATATATATATATATATATCCCAGTCCTTCCCTGGGATAGATAGATAGATGATAGATCTATATTTATATATAGATAGATATCTTTATATATTTAAAATATAAATAAATAAATAAATAAATAAATAAATAAATAAATAAAATATATAGATATTTATATCTGTATTTGTGTGTGTGCATATATATATATCCCAGTCCTTCTCTTTCTCTGGACAACTCTGACAAGTGCAAGATGGGAAAAGATAGTCTACCTCTGGAAAGATGGGAGTATATGCAAGGAAGGAAGGAACTGAAATAGCTGTCTTTGGAAATCACGTAAAATGATTTGCTCTTTCCTTTGAAGAGCCACAGAACCGTGTTCTTCTGTTATGTCTTTCACTACATGACCCTACAGTTTGATCGTCAATCCTTCTACTGGACTTTTAGTACTTTAAAGTTAGTAATTGTGTCTCATTTATCATTATGTTCCTAGCACCTTCATTCTATACAGTATTTAATGATGATGGATGGATGGATGATTGATTGAAAAATGTACCCATACTCATGAATTTTTTACTGAGTTTTTATAAGCTTTATTAATTCCTTCCTCTTAACTCCTACTTAGTTACCTTATATTCTCCCTGACAAAGCCACTACGGTATTCTCTAAGACATCATCACCACTTTAAGATTTCCAAATAATCCAGAACAATATGGAACCAATGATATGCAATTATTGCTCTGTAGTATATGCCCTTCATTTGAGCATAAAGACAACCCAGTTGTAACTAATATTATCCACAAAATTGATGAGATAAATTTAAAATTATAAAATTGTTTTTATACTTAAAAATTCTAAAAATCACATTCTCTAAGCATATATAATTTAAAAATCTAATTTAATAACAAATTCTTTCATACTGATTTTGTTTTGAATGTGATCTTTTTCATATCTGGAAATAATAAATATTCCAGAGCTCAGAACTCTTCTGTGGTAAAAAGAAGATCTGGGTGCATACTTCTCTGAAAGACTTTGGCTGGTTTAACATCCCTCATTCCTACTTCATTGTCTCCTTTTACCACTCTTCATGAGCTCTGCATTTCTAACAAAGAAAAGACACTTTCAGAGCTTTGGAAGGGCCTAAACTTTGCTTTACCAAGGACAATACTGGCAACTTTCCAGAAACCTGGAGGCCATGGCTCATCTGCAAATCATGTACATATATTTGCATGAATTTTATTTTGATTAGTAGCCTCAACCCATGATGGTACTTAGGATGAATGAAGCATTTTACATATATGAATAAATGAAGATGATTTAGTAGTCTGACTGCTCTTGGCTGTGTTTTCCCTATTCCTCTAACTGTAACTCTCCTCATCCATCCCCTTATTATTCCTTCTCCTTAAATCTAAAGTGAGTGTTGCTTTTCTATTTTTAACACATTGATTCTATAAAGGTGATAAGAATGAAGTTTTCCCTGCTTTTGTGTTTTATTGACCTACTTAACCTAAATCTACTCTGCCTCAAATCATTGTGACTTAGTGATTTTTGCAAAGTTCTTTATCTTAACCTGCATAAACTGGCATCTTTTTTGTGCTGAGTCAGTGGAGAATACAAAGCTTGATAACTGTGCAATTTTATTTTGAAGAGCTTATCCCTAATGTACTCCATAAACTGAAATACAACTTTAGGGATAAATATATTAAAAGTAATATATAAAGGTGCCGAAAGTAGTGACAAAGGAGAGTTATCACTCTATTCATGACCTTTTGTTTTCCCTAAACTTTAAAATTCCCCTGAATGTTAAGTGTGTGTTTGTGTATGTGTATGTGAGTGTGTGTATGTGTGTTTTTCACCTAAAGTAGGGTAAGTTGGTGGAAAATAACACAAAAGGTCATGGGTTGATCAGGATACAGGATATGATGACTGCTCTCAGAAAAAGGACGGGAGGAAGACCAATATGGAACTTGAATCTAGTTAGATCTATCTAGATTTGGGGGTGATTTTTTTTCTAACCTTGCTGTTTCATTTTTTCTTCTTTTTTCTTTCCCATTCTTTTGTTTCTTGTTTTGCTCTCCTACAGTCTAACACACTCAAGTCCTTTCTAGTTTCAGAAGTCAGGCCTCCTAGACCAATAATATATTCATTTTTGTATTAGTTATTACTGAGTAGGTCTAGGTTACTTATGAGAAGTTATAGCTATTTATTCCTCTGATGTCTGGAGCAATAGAAAACATGAAATTATTTCAAAGTATAATTAATATCTTCCATATATAAGGGTGACAATATAGTTCTAGCTATTTAAGATTAAAAGTCTACAAATTTTACATAGAATTAAATTAATGTTACTAGGTAACAGAACTATTATTAGAAATAGTGCTTGAATTCAGGCTTAAAATGAATTTGGGAGGGCACCTAGGTGGCTCAGTGGTTGAGCGTCTGCCTTTGGCTCGAGTCCTGATCCTGGGGGGCCTGCTTCTTCCTCTGCCTATGTCTCTGCCTCTTTCTCTGTGTCTCTCATCAATAAATAAATAAAATCTTTTTTAAAAAACTGAAATTTGGAGTTGTGTCAGTTAGGGTTTGATCAGAGAAGTAAAACCATATGGAATAAGAAATTTATTACAAGGATTAGATGTTACACAATTATGAGAGCTGGTGAGGAAGCCCATGGAAAAGCTTGACTCCTGGATCAGATGTACCTGAAGTCACTGCTGGTTATCACGGCCTGCAGTTAGGAAGGAAGGCTGCACTGGACAGAATGGGATAGAGTAAGGATAAACTAGAGCCCATTCAGATAAACTGGAATGCAAAAAGATAAAGGAGAACTCACACCTAGTTTTCACAGCCTCTAACCTGGCATAAGTGACCTGAAGAACAACCTGGTGCTGTTTGCCACAGAGTTGCTAATGTACTTGTTTCCAGAATTTGGAAAAACTGAAGTGGAAGATCCAATAGTACCTTGGGTGGGGGAGGGGGAGGGGAGTGGATGGCAGTTGTCAGCCTGGTGCTGCTACATATCAACAAGATAAGCTAGCACATTCACAACATAAGGAAGCTACAGTAGTTCTGGTACCCCACACTGACTTTCAGAAAGTAGAGTCTGCTGATTTGCTTCCACCTTCTTAATCTCTATGCAAATTTCTCTTGCTGCCCATTGTAACCTGGGCCATACCCAAAGGACATTTAGAGAAATGTAGTTGCACCTTCCATCTACGGTGAAACAGAAAAAAAGACACTACAACCTCTTAAACACTTTTGTAAGTGATCAGTGATATTATGTGTAAATAATTGAGAATGTGCCTGGCACTTAGCAAAGGCTCAATAAGGGTTTAACTCATTATTAAATTATCATCACCATCATTTTGTTATCTTACCTAGATTAAATTTTAAATTGTGGTTATTTTAAGTTTTTATTCATGTATTTTTCATGTTTTTTCCCTTGATTGTAAGTTTTAATTATGAAGATCATGTTTTACACATTTGTAATATGTAGTAGAGTACTAAAGCACAGAATTCTATAATTACTCATAACCTTATTGTATTTAATACACTTGGCTAGAGATATTAGGACTATTAGGAGAATGTTTAGATAGGGACAGAAAAAGTGATGTATGTATTAGCGATATTACACTAAAATATATGCTTCTATTCTGTTCATGGTGATATCTTAGAGTCCAGGACAGAGCTTGGTCCAAAGTGAGGATTCAATAAACATTTGTGGATAAATGATGATCGGTGGGGTTTTGGAAAGTCTGAGGCATAAACTGGAAACCCACACCATGAAAAACTCAATCTTTTTTAGGGGCACTACAAATTCCTGCCCTCTTTCTCCTCAATTACAGGTAGTGATGTTACAATATTTTACACGTAGGTAGAGATTGTAGTTGCTTTCCTCTGAAAGCTTACAACCTTTTTAGGTAAATATAGACACATATGCACATACAGGCACACAAAAGCAAAATGTTTAATTACATACCACTGGATGAATAAAAAAGATGCAAATTGTAATTTAACATTTCACCATAACAACTTATAACAAATGAGTGTCATGTGGTATCTGATTTAGAGGGTGGAGATTCCTGAGCCTAGAGATTTAAGAGTAAGATTTTAGAAAGTATTTGAAACCAAGAAGCAGCAGAAAATTCCTGGAGATAAGAAAATAATTATATAAACCAAAACAATGGAGGTGGATATTGTCATAGTTCCAGGAGAATGGGTTAACTGAAGCAGTTTTGAACTATAAAGTAGTCATTATTCTTCATATTTAAATATGCTCAGTGTCATGTGAGCAAAGAATGCCCAGAAATGACTGCAGACTTGTGTGTGGCATATCGCGTGCTCTGACTGCTGCTGCTCACTCAGGTGTCATGTGTACCCAAAGGGCCAAATATACAGTCAGCATAACATGCTGAAATGGCACAGATCGTGTCTAGCCCTGCAGCCAAATTTATTAGCATCCCAGATTGCAGATAACCAAAAGTGCCAGCAAACCTCCTTCCCAGAGTAAAAACAGTATATTCTTAAGACTGGAACAAATTAAAGGACTGTGTTGTCGATCCACAGGATGTTTGTGAAAAAATAGATGTGTGTTTTACAAAACCTCTAAGCCTTTAGGTTAATTTATGTTATTTTGCACTTACTCAAGTTCAAGTCATTTTAAAACAATGGAAAATAAAAAGGGAAAATAATTTATTCTTTGTCTTCTTTTTAGATATGTGCCACCAATTTAATACACATTTTGAACTCTTTTGTGATCATGAGCAGTAAGGAAAACCTCTCTCTAATACAGTGTTCTGTACACTGTGTCCTGCCTATGACATAGAACGTTTCATAAGTGATCTATTATGATATAAACCATTGTCTGACAATTCAGTACCAAAAGCTTGAATCTGTGAAAATACAATTAGACTGCCTAGGGACATAGCAAAATTAAATGAGACCTGGTTTGATCTTAGACATCTATTGGATGTCTTGAATCTTACTCTTGGCCAGCAAACAATCAACATGGGAATGAAATAAAGGGACATACATAAAACAGAACCAGACTGCACTATCAAAAAAAGTTCCTCAGCTAGTTCTGGATCCTCAAGTAGGTGAGTATTTGCTGTGTAATCCGCCTCAACTCTATGGCTTTCCCTCTGTTGACAGTTTTTTAAACCAAACTATGAAACGTGCATAAATGTTATTTATTTTGTATATTGGTTGATTTACATTTAGTTAATGACCTTAAACTGAAGTGAAAATGTGTGTTGAGGTAACCATATTTTAGGGTTCTCTCCTAGAATCCATGGCCATGCAGAAAACATTATCTCAAATTGCTTCAGTACAACCAACATCTGCTTATACAGTGGATATAATTACCTCCTCTTAGGATTTGTAACCCCTTGAAACTAAGTGAGAAGCCAGAATCAATGTCAAATCTAAAAGAAAAATTTATTGGCCATCTAGACTTTATTTTATTTTTTTTCAGTTTTTATTCAAATTCTAGTTAGTTAACATACAGTGTAAAATTAATTTCAGCTGTACAACATAATGATTCAATACTTCCATACACACCCAGTGCTCAATACAAGTGCCCTCCTTTATCCCCATCACCCATTTAACCCATCCTCCCATCCCACCTCCCTTCTGGTAACCATCAGTTTGTTCTCTTTGGTTGAGTCTATTTCTTGGTTTGCCTCCCTCTCTCTCTTTTTTCCCCCTTTGCTCATTTGTTTCTTAAGTTCCACATATGAGTGAAATCATTTTGCTTAGCTTAATACTCTATCACCATCCCTGTCATTGCAAATGACAAAGCTTCGTTCTTTTTTATGGCTGAATAGTATTCCATTTTCCATCTATCAGTCGGTGGACACTTGGGCTGCTTCCGTAATTTGACTGTTGTAGATAACGCTGCTATAAATGCCGAGGCATATGTATTTCTTAGAATTAGTGTTTTTGTATTTTTAGATCAATACGTAGTAGTGCAATTGCTAGATCATACAGTAGTTATATTATTACCTTTTTGAAGAATCTCCATACTGTTTTCCAGAGTGGCTGCACCAGCTTGCATTCCCATCAGCAGTGTAAGAGGGTTCCCCTTTCTCCACATTCTCACCAGCACCTGTTGTTTCTTGTGTTTTTGATTTTTACCATTCTGACAGGTGTGAGGTGATATCTCATTATAGTTTTGATTTGTATTTCCCTGACGATGACTGGTTCTGAGCATCTTTTCATGTTGGCTATCCGTATGTCTTCTTTGGAAAAATGTCTATTCATGTCTTCTGCCCATTTTTAATAAGACTATTTGATTTTTTGAATGCTGAATTGTACAAATCCTTTATATATTTTAGATAGTGACTATTTATTAGCTATGTCATTTGCAAATATCTTCTCCCATTCCATAAGTTGCCTTTTAGTTTTGCTGATTGCATCTTTCACTCTGCAGAAACTTTTTAATTTGATGAAGTCCCAATAGCCTATTTTTGCTTTTGTTTTCCTTGCCTTAAGAGACCTATCTGGAAAGAAGTTGCTAACACAGACTGCCTGTGTTCTTCTCTAGGATTTTTATGTCTCACACCTAGGTTTTTAATCCATTGTGAATTAATTTTTGTGTTTCGTGCAAGAAAATAGTCCAGTTTCATTCTTTTGCATGTTGCTATCCATTTTTCCCAACACAATTTGTTGAAGATGCTGTCTTTTTCCCATTGGGTAGTCTTTTCTGCTTTGTTGAAAATTAACTGATCAACTGATCACACACTTTCATTTTATATATGAACAAAACTATGAATCTAAAAAGTTTAGAGAGCTGCCCTGGATCACACAGGCCATGAGGAGCAAAGAAAGATCAAGATTCCTTAGGAATCCCAGGAGAGTGACTTTTCCAGTAGATCTCAGAGTCTGAGAATTAGGAGCCCTCAGGTTTGGAACAGGCCCTTTTGGTAGGAGTCACTAGCTGTCGGGCAGTTGAGAAGGCTAGACCAATGACAAAAGTGAGTTTCTTTTAAAAAGTAGCATTTCTTTCTTATTCTCTTTTCATGACTTTTTGTCCCCCTAAATCTTGTATCCAATAGAATTACAACTTAACCAATGGGAAAATTTTCCAGTCCCATGAGTGGGAAATAAGGTCAGGTGCACATACCCCCTAAATTGATATATATTTGGCAGCTAATGGATTTTAAGAAGATAGGAAAGCATAAATCAATTTCTCCTGCAATCTAATCCAAATTGTTTATTTTACATTGTTAACTTTTTGCTCTGCTAAACTCTCATCATAAAAGTTTTCACTAAGCAAAATGAAAGTTGTGTTGTCTTCTTTAGCTTTTCTTTCCTTTGTTCTAGCATTTGATCTATACATAGAGTCTAAAAACTATTGAAAATTACTTCACTCTTTTGTCTTACAATTATGCTACACTGAGTAACCATTTATAAACCTAACCTTCTGTTATAAGTTTTTCTCTCCACTATGTGTTAAAAATAGAAGTTTTGGGTGAAAAATTAAGATCATTTTAATTATGATCAAAACATCTATAAAAGTTCCACCTATTAATATTTCCACCAACAATACATAAGAGTACTTGCTAACCCACTAGACATTCACAAATTCACATTAACGTGGTATATTTTCTCTCATCATGAGTGGTTGACCTATTTTCCTTTATTTCATGACATCTAATTCTTTTTCATATTCTTTGCCCATTTTCCTAAATGTCTATCATAAAGGATTAAATATATTTCTGTGTAGCCAATTAATAAAATAATAGGCAGCCATTACTAAAAGTCAGGCAATTCTAAATGACCTAATATGGGAAAACCTCTGATATATATTGTTAAACTTTTTAAAAGCTGTCAAGTGAGCAAAATGTGTGAAGGGGAATGGGAGGTACAGGCTTCCAGTAATGGAATGAATAAGTAACAAGGATAAAAAGTACAGCATAGGGAATATAGTCAATGGTATTGTAATTGCTTGGTTGTATGGTGGCTGATGGTAGCTACACTTATGGTGAGCACAGCACAGTACTGACTTGTCCAATCACGATGTTGTACACTTGAAACTGATGTAAAATTGTGTATCAGCTATACTTCAACTTTTAAAAATGAGAAAAGCACGTCAAATAGTGTGCATAACATGCTAACATTAATTTTCTCAGAAAGATCTATACACAACTATACTTGTATGTGCAGAGAACATCTCTGGAATGAAAACTAGAAAACATCTCTGGAATGAAAACTAGAAAACCTCTGAGAAGAAGTATGATGGACAGGCTAAGGAGAACAACTTTCTTTTATACTTGTACACAATATGTTATTTGGCAACTTTTTATTTCTTTTGGTTTTTACTACACATATGTGTTAGCAACTTAAATAAAAAATGGTAATATCTGGGCAGCCCAGGTGGCTCAGTGGTTTAGCACCGCCTTCAGCCCAGGGTGTGATCCTGAAGACCCGGGATCAAGTCCCACGTCAGGCTCGCTGGATGGAGCCTGCTTCTCCCTCTCCCTGTGTCTCAGCCTCTCTCTCTCTTTCTCTCTCTCTCTCTCTCTGTGTCTCTCATGAATAAATAAAATCTTTTTTTAAAAAATGATAATATCTGAAAACTGAAAAAAAAATACCATATTAAATAGAAATAGTAAGAAGCAAGGGAAGGTGAAATCAAAAAGTTGTCAGTGAATCCTTCCCCAAACAGTCATAGGAAGTTGAAAATACGGTTGTTGGTTTTAACTGTCAATGAACAGCCAGAGGGCATCAAGACCGGCTGTATTGGCATCTACCTCCTTGGGTGACTGGTAATTCTATTTGTCCCTGGTAGACCTTCCCTTGCTTGAAGGAATCCTGAGGCACAGAAGTAGCACAAAGAGTTTTTGGAAGGCCAGTTAGTAGTGAGTCTTCCTCAGAGAGGCAAAATACAAAACTAGAACAACAAAACCTAATTCACCGGTAAGAAATTTTATCACTAAAAAAAAAAAAAAAAAAAAAAAAAAAAAGAATTTTTATCACTGAGTTCCTAGAAATCATGTAACACTCTGGACTATAGTCTCCATAAGAGAGACACATAATTGGATTATGAATTATTTATTTATGTACTTTTATAACAACAGAAAAAAGAATTACAAAGAATTTCAACCATGAATAAAAAATGAAATCACCTATAATCCCACTTTACAAATAAAGCACAATGTTAATATTTTTATTTTTCTTATATACGAATGCATACATTACATATTTTATATGCTCTGTATACATTTTAAGTTTTTACATATACAGGGCAACCCCGGTGGCGCAGTGGTTTAGCGCCGCCTGCAGCCCAGGGCATGATCTTGGATTCCCTGGATCGAGTCCCACGTCAGGCTCTGTATGATGCCTGCTTCTTTCTCTGCCTGTGTCTCTGCCTCTCTCTCTCTGTCTCTATGAATAAATGAATAAAAAATTTTTTAAAGTTTTTACATATACAGATAATTTATATATATTTATTTCATTTATTTTTACATACTTGGGATAATGCTTTTTAAAAACATTTCTATAAATAGATACAACCAATTATCTCAAGGAATACTTTCAGAGGAAGCAAAATTTATATTGATGTCCAAAGAATTTAGGATTATTCTATTCTCTGTAAGTGCGATGATTGAATTTTCTTCTTTTGGACACTGTTTGGCAAGTTTTGATATTAGGTTATACTAGCTTTGTGGGTTTTTAAAAATATTTTATTTATTTATTTGAGAAAACGAAAGAGTCAAAGCATGAGCTTTGGGGAGGAGGCAGTGGGAAAGGGACAAGCAGACCCCCTGCTGAGCAAGGACCCAATGTGAAGCTCTATTCAGAGTGATCCTGAGACCCTGAGATCATACTCTAAGCCAGATACTTAATCGTCCGAGTCACCCAGGTGCCTCAGGTTATACTAGCTTTGTAAAAACAAGTTTGGAATCGTCTTTATGGGGTGTGTGTGTGTGTGTGTGTGTAAAGCAATTTAAAGAGCGCTGCAATTAAAGTTTGAATATAATTTTCTACAACACTGTCTGGACCCAGAACTTTTGTGGAGGTAGTTGACACATTTTTAAAACTTCTCTCAAGGTTATTGTTATATTTAATTATCTATATCTCCTTGTCTTCATTTTAATTATACGTATTTATCTATAAACCATCCAGTTCAAGGAAATTGTCAAATGTATATTTTTAATCTACTCTTCAGTTTTCATATATGGCCTCTGATTTTCAAAATTTGTGGGGGGTGCTGATGAGCTGCTTTCATTAATTTTTTATCTGATTGCAACTGTATATTTAACTGACTTTTTCTTAGAACCAACTCTTGAAGTTGCTTACTTACAATTAACAGTTTACTCAGACTTAGAATTCTACTCTGATGTTTTCTGATTCTGTTATCTTTATTACCCATTTCATCCTAGTTATTAATTTCCCAAATTTATGAGTTGAATGCTTATTTATTTTCCTTCTTTTATTTTTAAATAATGAAGGCAGGGTTAGAAAAGGATTGCATTATTGATGCATATTGAATGTTATTTCATAAAACAAGGATATATTATATAAATCTCAGAAGGCTTTAAAACATTTACAACTTAAAAATTATACTTGAAGCCACATAAAAATGTACTAGTCATATTGATTACAGAAAAATCTCCAAAGTGCTATAAACATATGGAAAGTATAAATCATAACACTAATAAATTTGATCATATAAAATGAATATAGTAATGACAAATAATAAGGCAATGAATTATCAAAAAGTTTACCTTTTAAGACTTTAAAGAATATTTGGAGATAAGCTTTAACATAGCATACAAAGTCCATCCATTAATAATGGATATAGATCGTTTCTTCTTCAACAACAGAAAATATCACTGGAGGAGATTTTTCTACCCCCCATCCCCACACTTCTTACTGCACATTGTAAGTTCAGCTATGAAAATAAAAATAAATGATATAAAGGTGACTTGAGAATTGTGATTGAATGAATAAATCACCAGAGTTTCCCTTTGTTGAAAAAGAACTATGAAGGTTTTAATAAAACTATTGGCTATAAACTGTCAACTCATCATGTATATGGGGAGCCAAGAGCAGCAGTGTGAAACGTTATGTTTATTTGTTGGAAGGCATTCAACATAATCCACTCAAGTTTTAACGAGCAAATAAATAAAGGCAGCAAAAATTTAACTATAGGATTTTACTTGGTAATTTTAAATAATCAGATTAAACAAATGGGTCATTGCAAGAACTAATTTGTACTGCTGCTATTTATATACATACATTTTGTATCTACTTTCTTAACTGGATTGAGGTCATATGAACAAGTGAATCTCTCCTCTATGTGCAGCCATTTTCAAAACACATTTTAAAGGAACATATTTTCTTCTGGGTATGACATGGACAGGAAGCAAAATTTAACATAAAATAGAACTTTTGTTAAAAATACATAATTAAGTTGGATTCTCTTAACTTTTCCTTCTTTTAAACAAGCATTGATTCTTGTAAGTTGACAGAAAAATTTGAAGAACAACATATTTATGGTCAAAGAATCACTATTATATCTTATAATACTGCTGGGATTAAGAAATTTGATTAAGGATAATGATGTTGCCCATTCCTATCGTTTGGATCAGTAATGATAGCTTTAAAAAAAAAAAGATTTTATTTATTTATTTGAGAGAGAGAAAGAGAAAAAAAGAACAAGTGGAGTCAAAAGGGAAAGGGAGATAGAGAAGCAGATGCCCCACGAGCAAGGAGGCAAAGGTGGGGCTTGATTCCTGGGATCCTGGGGTCATGACCTGAGCCAAAGGCAGACCAGACGGGTAAATGACTAAGCTACTCAGGCACCCCAGTAATGATAACGTTTTAAAATAAAAATTTTGAAAAACTAAATAAATAAATAAATAAATAAATAAATAAATAAATAAAATAAAAATTCTGTAATGTTCTGTTTATAAGCTTATGTAAATGATGCTCTGCAGGAGTCAGCTCCTTTTTGCTATTTCCTGTTTTTAAAAATTTAGCAGTCCTCTTCTGAAGATTTTCTATTTGTTAATAGGTTAAACAAAAGGTTGAACAGGTTAAATAAAATTGTTGCAATTTTTGTTTAATAAAGATCTCATTACTGATCAAACAATGAGACTGAGAAAGAATTTTCGTATCAGATATGGAACTCTGGCCTGCTATTTAAAAGGTAACAGAAATTAAATTCATAAAAACAAGAAATTGAGAAAAAATAAAACTTCAAGCTATTATGCTTATTAGATTATGATTCTGAAAAACTCCTATCTCATCACTCTCATGGTATGAGACTGGTTCTAGTTAACATGATCTGACTCAAATTAAAGTCTGATGAACAGATTTTTGAATGAATAAAATAGAAAATTTAATATTTTATTAGACACCAAAATTGTTTCCAATAAAGAAAGGAAATACAGAAGTTGAACGTTCTATTTCAGGTTGTTGTTACATGTTTTACAAGCAATTTTTGATATTAATTTTGGCTGAAGTTGTTACTGGAAACACTTTAGTTTTCGATTAGAATACAAAACTTCACTTACACAGAAAAAAAGCACACACTCAATTATAAGAATATAAAAGTGGCTAAATAATAGCAAATGATCAATGGTGCTAAATAAATATAAGACCTAAAGTATAATATGATGTTCTTAAAGAATAGGTATGTGGCCAATATTTATTCAATCCTAGTGATGCTTTTCAAAGCACAATGATTACAGAAAATAACAAATCTTCTGGTTTAGGTAGAAATCATTTCAAAATTTATGTTAAAATGGCCAAATATGTACAATGTATTTCTTTAAATATTATCACTTAGAGAAATCAAAATCAGATGATTAACTTAGTGAATAATAAAGTGAGAGAAGCAATTTTACACAAAATTAAAAAGTAAGTAGTATTTATCAGTTCAACCAGAGTGCACAGGAAAATGAGAACTAAGCCGAAAACAACATTTATTGTGCATACCATGGAATTATCAGGAAGAAAACAATGAGGTTGAAATTAATGAGCATTTTAATGTTTTTGCACTTATTATTTTAAAAAGTACACTTTTAAGTGAAGAACTGAAAAAAAACAGCTGGCATTTTTAAGCCTTGGATAAAAAGATTATGGAGGACAACACTATGAAAATGTCACTAGAATGATTGATTTTTTGAGGCTTTACAATCTAGAATTTTGGCTGATAATCCTGAAACATTCCTAAAACATGTGCAGCACATAGTTTGAATCTATTATCAGGAGACCTCAAGTAGACTCAAAGAAATGAAATACTTTGAAATGATTTGAAATCTATATGTGCTATTTTCTGCATCTGCCTAAAAATGTAATATCTGGAAGAAAGTATCAATTTTACAAACATTCTGGGAGACATGATAAAAATGCTGACTAAGTAGTGTTAAAAACATCCAAAATTAAAAACATACTTGAAAAGATAAGCAAAACAATCAAAGAACCTCAAGCTAAAGGAAAATTTGGTCTTTCATAAAAAATGCAATAATCTGCATAATTCAAAATTATTTGATATTAACTTTTGAAAGTTATTCATATTTTCTTAAAAATACAAAAATGAATGTATGTAAGGACCCCATGAAAAAAATGCCCTTTTTTTCTTTGGTCCTTTCCTGCTTCTATTCTTTTTAGGACTTGCATACCCTTCCTTACATATGCCTTAATGTATGTTCTCCTTGTAAAAGTCAAGGAATTAATGATTTCCTTGGAGTCTTCAGCACAATAGATGACATCCAAGGAGTAACTGGGTGAGGTGGTCATGAACTTGTGAACGCTCTCCCAAGAAAACTGGCTCCAAACATCTTGATGCCAACCAAGATCCCTGGCTCCAGGGCATAAGAGACTTATGGAGGACATCTGAGCATTCGTCTTTGTTCATCCAGTTCCTGGATGCCTGAAAAGACACATACACCAGACCACCATCCTCAATAAAAACTCCAGACCCTCAAGCCAAGATGAGATTCATGCCCCTTTTTCTTTCTGAGTCTCCCAGGCACATTATCTGTATCTGCTCTATCCCTTCAGTAAACCCTGCTCTTGCTTCTTCTTGACTCATGTTTGATTTCCATGCTTCATAAAGCCAAGAATCCTCTGGGCTGTGGGACCCACTCTAAGTCCTCAGACTCAGACTGCCTGCATCATCTTATCATGATATAAAATAAAAAATTTAGGGTTTATTTCTCCACCTTAGTTTTAAGAATTTGTTGCCCAGTCTATTAGCCACTGATTCAACAAAATAAACTTCTCCAAATTCAAATGACATTAATCAGAAAAAATTATTTTGGCATTGATGATAATAGAACATAAGTTAGTTGAAGATATTGACTACAAAAACATAACTAGTGAATTTCCTAAAAATGTGTGAAAAAATAATTTTATTAAACTAGTATGACATTTATAATTTATGAATATACTAATTTTATTCTCATCCAAACATCACTGCCCATCAACAAAACATGCAGACAAGTACAATATTTAAATTCATTCATCTTTGGTATTTTGCCAAATTTCAGTCATGAAATGCCACAGATGCACACATTTAGTATGTTGTTATGAAGGTGTATTTGTCAAGATAAAAGAATACCCTGTATTTAATAATTTTAGATATATATATGTATATCTATATATGTGTGTATATCTATATATGTGTGTGTATATATATATATATCTTTTGAATAATTAGACTCATGGTATGTGGGCCTCCATTTGCACTATTTCCCAGAGTCTGAAAATGAGTTTTTTTAAGCTTTGTTTTTTCAGAGTCTGAAAATGTTAATGGCAGGCCTAATCATTGGTATCTCTTTAAAAAAAGTTATTTGCATTCTGAATTGAGCACTAAGTCAGTTTTTAAAATGTAAGAAAACACTTGGTCCTAGGTAGAGTAAGACTAGAAGACAGGCTTTGTCTATAAAAGCCAGGTGACTTCTTATAGATGCTTTTTGTGGGGTGGGGAAGGTTTCTCCAAGTCTGTTGGTCTGGATCCCAATAGAAAATACATTTAAATTAGGGTTAATTCAAGGAAGGTTACCAGAAAACTACAACTGAGAACAATATAGGAAATGACAAGAATGTAGTACCTTAGGGCAGAGCTCTTAACACACCTAGGCTCAAAGGGCTGACTTGAAAGGAAGAGGTTTCAGTAGAGAGAAACAATCCAAAGGACTTAGTCCCACAGGACTAATCCAGGGGAATAAATAAAATTCTCTCCCTTTCTGTCTTCCCTCATATTTTTTTTAAGACTCCCATTGGATGAAAGCAATCATAAAATAGAGGGCAAGAGGGATCCCTGGGTGGCGCAGCGGTTTGGCGCCTGCCTTTGGCCCAGGGCGTGATCCTGGAGACCTGGGATCGAATCCCATGTCGGGCTCCCGGTGCATGGAGCCCGCTTCTCCCTCTGCCTGTGTCTCTGCCTCTCTTTCTCTCTCTCTCTCTGTGACTATAAATAAATAAAAATTTTAAAAAAATAGAGGGCAAGAGAGCTCATTGATACAATCCATATAGACTATCCTCTCAGGATATAAATGTGGGTAGAGAAGGACAGAGAGAGATTTAGTGGGAAAAAAAGTTACCTGGTGAGGTACAACTTTTCTCCCTTTAGATCACTCTTATTCTTCATGGGTTTGAAGTTTCATTCTCCACATAGGAGACATACAAATATCACCAGGTACCATATCATTGTGGCGATATTAATTTGGCCATATGCCCAACTTGAAACCTAAAATATTAACTAAAACTCATATTCTTCATTAAAAAGAAAGAAATAGGTAGAAGGGTAATTTAACATTAAAATAGCTGCAACATTCTGCTTCTACAGCTGATTCAAAGACCTGAATTAGTAAACATAATTGTTTACCTCACAAACTATTCCATGTTCCTTTACACTCTGTCAGTGACTCAGCTCAGACCACTCTCAACACCTTTTGTCACAGACTCAATCTGTGAGTACTCTTGAGAACTATCTCTGAGATCATGATTTATATGTAGAAAGTTTATTTGGACTTGCTCAATATCAACAGTTATGAAGTAAAGAAGCAGAATTGGGCAGAGGGAGAATTTGAACAGTGACACTCTCAACAAAGACTTTAGCTGATTCTATAGATTAGAGCTGGGATGGTTCTTCAGAGATGTTCTATATTGTGGCATGGGAACAGACCTTAATGCCTCTGTATGACCAATTACTGAATTGAGCTGTCTCTAGGAAGGGGGCATGACTTTAGGTAGGTAGAATCTCTTCAGCTAATACGACGTCTTGGATGAGAACTCAATTGAGAACAGTTGGCTGCCAATGACTCCCAGAAGCAGAAGAAATGAATACTTTAGTCTTAGAAAACAGTCATTGGATCATGACCTCTACTATAGCCACTCTTTTTGGGGTCACTTTGAGAACTGCTGTCACCTTCTAACTGATGCTGATACTACAATCAGATCTACCAATAAACCAGGTTCACTCTTTTTCCTTCTGCATGGTGGCAAAGAAGTGAAGTAGGTACCTTGTTCAACTGATTCATCCATTGTGCTAGTGGTCTATTACATACCACCTCCATTTTATAAAGTAATGCTGCTATTCATATCCAACTTTTATATCTGGGCTGATTCTGAATAACATACAGCTCATCTTGGATAATCAGATTCACATAATTACAGTGTTTTACAAGGTCAAGCATCTACTTTCTACCACAGTCCAGTGACAAGCCAGAAACAGTTGATAGAAGAATATGGAGAATATTGCATCACTCCTAAACTGTAGCTGCCTGAGCTGGGATTTCTTGTACTTGGATTTGGAAAAGTGTCATACAACATTGTGTCTGTCACAAATACTTGAAAAAAAAATCATTGGTTATGTTACATAATTAAACTCAAATTATAAAATGGCTTGAGCCAAAATCAGCCTTGTTTCAGAGCTCTTTTTAATTCAAGGCATGAATCAATACTAATACCTTTACTAATCTGGATAAGTAAATGGGTTAAGGAAGAAGATGATGGAGAATATACCGCTTCCAAAAATCCAAGATCTACCAAGCTGTGTCTCTTTCACTAGGTTAGGTGGAATAATTTGTTTTATTGTTTAGAAGGGCTGTCTTACCATGAACCCCTAAAAATTCCATTGATGTGGCATACTACTGAATTTTTTCAGCATTTATCTCCCATTCTCTGACACACATATAGCTTACTCATTTATGGTGCTGTTACTTCTTGTTCACCATTTTCAATCAGCACAACATGTTTGATGTAAGGAATTGAGATGATTTTCAGGCCACACCCAGCTCACACCTCAGACTGAATCTAAATCTGCATTTTAAGGATTCCCAGGTGATTCACATGTACATTAAAATGTGAGGGCAGCCTGGGTGGCTCAGCGGTTTAGCACCACCTTCAGCCTGGGTTGTGATCCTGGAGACCTGGGATCGAGTCCCACGTCTGGCTCCCTGCATGGAGCCTACTCCTCCCTCTGTCTATGTTTCTGCCTCTCTCTCTCTCTCTCTCTCTCTCTCTCTGTGTGTGTGTCTCTCATGAATAAATAAATAAAATGTTTTTGAAAAGTTTTTAAAAAATGTGAGAAGCACAGCCTCACACTACATCATATAGTCATGTAAGTCAGTGATTTGACACAGTCTTGAGGCAAAACAGAATAAGTACACTTTGTCCTACTATGTAAATATCCCCATTCCTACATAAAAGTCCTATCCTTCCCCACTATGGTCCTTACCTTAGTGTGAAATAATTAGCAAGATCGAGTATCTAATTGACTGTTACAATCAACCCCTATTGGTCTTCAGTCTTATATTCCCCTATGAATTCATGAGATTCCTTCAAAACGGCTAAAAAACCTTCCAGCTCTCCACAGTATTCATAATTGTCTGTTAATAGCTGATATTTTCACTTTTCCTATACATGTATCTCTAAAGCTATAAACTGAATCCAAGAAATCCAACAATCATATAATCACTACCATTACCTTAACCACTAAGTGCCACAGCCACTTGATCTCCATCTGTGCTTCATCTAATGATTCGATTTAATTAATCATAATGCCATGCTATGCTATGGATCACCCAGGCCCCATCCCATTTGGCAAAGAGTTATTACCCCTGTGTTTTTGTTTTTTTTTTTTTGCATACATGAATGATTCTATTCTAGAATTCCATTTAACCCTCAATATGGTCCCAGGAAGGCATATTCTATCTAGGATATTTTGAATAAGGCTGAATAAAGTGAAATCATAGGGGGATACTGCCATTATTCCAGGCCTAGTAAAAATGGACTGTTAACACATCTGGATAAGAAAAAGGAGGGTAGGTAAAGTTATTATCAGAATCCAGAAATAGTGTTATAAACAGACCACCTTGAAAGTGGTGTCAGTTAAGTGTCACAGAAAGTCATAGGCACAGAAAGGAATAGTATTCTGACCCCTTAATTGTCCTGCCCTCTTACCTACTTTCAGGGTTTTCCCATTGACCAAATACAACAAGAAGTCAATGGACAAAAGAACCCATTGATGCATATTATTGAAATCAGTCACTTGGGGAAAAGAATCAGGTGCAAAAAAAAAATGGAAAATACACCTGAGGGAAAACAGAAACATACAGCACATCACAATTCAATATCCAAGATACAATGAAAAATAGAAGTGCCTAGAGTAGGAGAGGCTTAAGCCTTCAGCAGAATATTTTCTGCTGGAAGGCAAATTACTGGGGAGGGGAAGGGAAATTATAATCAGAAATTTGTTTGATGAGAAAAGAAACAGGAACAAGTATGTTCATTAGATTAATGATTATTAACAAGTTATTATAACCTGATGTAGTCGTCTTCACTGCAGCGACATTCTTCATTCCTTTTTTTTAAAATAAGGTTTTGAATTCTTCCCATGTCTTCAAAGAGCTCCTGGTCTACTGAAAAAACATAAAATCAAGTAATAAGTTCTATGTCAGAGGTAAACACAAAGTGCATGAGAACTGAAGTAAAGGCACTTACATAGACTAATGGATCAAGGGAGGTTCTTGGTAAGGATTATCTGTGCAGAGTGTTAAGGATTAGTAGGTGTTATATAGGAAAGAAGAATGAGAAGTATATTCAGCAGAAACAACATTATATGCAAAAGTATTGTGGACTATGCAGAAATTTTCAAATTTCAATCTATTATGTCTGGGATGTATGTGTAATGGTTGTGGCAAGAGATGTTCATTTAGCCAGAAACAAAATTAAGCCAAGGCTTTTACATGCTAAGAAACTTATACTTTACCCTGGAGTTAATTGGGGAGCTACAGAAAAAATGTAAAGCTTGGGAATAGCCTGAATCCTGAAAGAAATCCACCCACTAATTAGCTACTCTTTCTCCTAGATAGTGTTAAAGTCATTCTGGCAAATCTTTTTGCTGCTTCAGGCTCTACTTTTTTAGAATTAAAGCTAATGATTGCCCTTCTGTTTATATGTTCTCCTTTCTGACAGTGGTTAACTAACTTGTTAAATTTGATTTTCTGTTACAATGAGTTTCCAAATTTTCTGAAGTAATCTTGACTGAAAATCCATGATCTCTTCAGTCACATATTTATGTATATTTTCCATGGAGTCAGTTACTTATATGATAACTTATCTTTGCCAGTCATCCCAAGAACACATTTCACAGATTTTATTCTTAGGTACTATCTTTTGGGTTTTGGACTTTATAGCTTTTATTCTCAGGTATTGGTTAAAATTAAATGAGGAAAAATTCAGAACATTAGATCAGCTCTTTAGAAAGCTTATCTATGAATGACAGAAAATATTTTTATATATTTATTAGATTATACCATAAGAAATATGAGAATGATGAATATGTACATTATAAATAGACATTAGATGAATGGATAGATAAAGGGATATATGGAGATTAAGACTGATTTCTTCCAAAATAGGAAGGAACTTGTGGAAGGCTGAGATTGATCATTATAAGCAAGAAGATGATTATATGAAGAAACAAGTTATTGAAATAAAAGTTAATTTCATATATAGATGAGAGAAAACCATGGCAAAAAAAAAATCTTCATATATCTTTCTCTAAGAAATAAAAGAAGTTGCAAGTGAAATATAGAACTCTTCAATGAGGGACACCTGGGTGGCTCAGCAGTTGAGCATCCGCCTTCACCTCAGGGTGTGATCCCGGAGTTCCAGGATGGAGTCCCACATCGGGCTCCCTGCATGGAGCCTGCTTCTTCTCCCTCTGCCTGTGTCTCTGCCTCTCTCTCCCTGTGTCTCTCATGAATAAATAAATAAAATCTTTAATAAATAAATAAATAAATAAATAAATAAATAAATAAATAAATAAGCCTAGCATGTAAGGTTAGGAAAGAAAAATTTAAAGACATTTTTAAAAATAAGCTTTATTCTCTGTTAATTATAAAACAACAGCAACAAGCAACCTAGCTTTGAGGCTTAAGTCTTATACTGGGGAAATAAAATTCGTATTTTATAGGATAAAATAGAAAAAAATTCTGTTAAGGACTGCAAGTACTATCTACATCATTGTCTTTTATTTTCAAGATAGTTTTTAATACAGTTGTTATTCAAAAAGAGTGGTAAAAATGAAAGCTACAACTGATGAGGCCACAGGCTTTTTCTCCCTTTTCAACAACAAAAGTGATATACTATGAGGGTCGATGCTTTTACAGAGTAATACTAGATTGCTTCAACAACTATGTTCTTTGAAATGAGTGTATTCATTGAATGTCAATATTCCTGTGTTATGAGCTGAATCCTCACCTCATAAAATTCATATTGTGAAGCTC
The DNA here is from genome assembly GCF_048164855.1 of Canis lupus baileyi. NCBI lineage: Eukaryota > Metazoa > Chordata > Mammalia > Carnivora > Canidae > Canis > Canis lupus. The sequence goes on from NC_132867.1 coordinate 17,659,939, forward strand.
TAATGTCCAGTATTTCAGAATATGATTGTACGTGGAGATGAATTTGAAAGATATGATTAAATTAAAATGAGGGTGATAGGATGGGTCTTAATCCAATCTGACCAGTGCCCTTATAAGAGAGAAAATTTGGGCACACAAAGAGATACCAGTGATGATGCACAGAGAAGAAAAACCATGTGAGGACACAGGAAAAAGATGGCCATTTGCAAACTGAGAAGACAGGCCTCAGGAGATACTAAACCTGCTGACACCTTGATTTTGGACTTCCTAACAGTAAAAAAATAAATTTCTGTTGTTTACACCACTCGTCAGTGGTATTTAGTTATGACAACCCTATCAGAGTAATACAGATTTTGGTACTGAGAAGTGGGTTCTACTGTAAAAAAAATTTACAAATGTAGAAGTGGCTTTAAAACAGAGTAATGGGTCAAGACTGGAACAGTTTTGAGATGCACATTTTAAAAAGCCACAATTGCTTTTTTTTTTTAAGATTTTATTTATTCATGACAGACACAGAGAGGCAGAGATACAGGCAGAGGGAGAAGCAGGCTCTCAGCAAGGAGCCCGATGCGGGACTCAATCCCAGACCCCAGGATCAAGCCCTGAGCTGAAGAGAGACACTCAACTGCTGAGCCACCCAGGCTTCCCCACAATTGCTTTAAAAAGAGATTGTTGGTAAAAATATAAAAGATGCTTCTGGTCAAATCATTCAAATGGAAATGAGGAACATGTTATTGGACAATGACGGAAGGGTATTTCTTACAAATAACTTGTCTAGTTTTTGTGGAAGATAGAGTTCATGAACAATAAAAACCAATGTTTAGCTGGGGCAGTTTCTAAGCAAAATGTTGAGGGTATAGTCTGATTTCTCCTTACTATTTGTAATAAAATACAAAAAAGAGATGAACTGAAGCAATTATTAAACAAAAAGGAAGCAGAACTTGAAGCTTTGAAAAATTCTCAGCCTATCCATACTTCAAAAAGTGAAAAACTACATTCTGAAGAGAACATCAAGGGTGTGGCTGAACAATCATTTGATAAATAGTGTGACTTACACGTGTGAGTCATATGTGTGAATGACTCATACATGGCTGTATCCAATAGGACTTCTCAGCAGAAGAGAGGAATAGACATGAGTTATACCAGTAGAAACACCACCAGCTTGGATTAAAGAACAGAGAGAGAATGAAACAAAGGAAAACTATCAGAACAGAAAGGATAAGACAACAGAGTTATCTGGCTATAAATATACGTTATCCTTAAAGAAAAGGGAAGAATGACTCAGAAGGTGATCCAGATATCAGTAGGGTGCCCCTACCACCACAGGTGCAGAAGATACAGGCTCACAGGACAACGTGGTCTCTTCCTTGGTTTCAGCAGGGCAGAACTGTTGCCCAGAGCTAAGGGGACAACACTGTCACCCCAGTGGGTCCAGACAAGACCACTACCTCTGTGGGCTTAGAGGACAAAACATTGAACCAAAAGGATTGTTTCAAGCCTCAAAACTAAAGGAATTTTCCCTGCAAGGTTTGGACTTGCTTGGGGCCTGTGACTAGATTCTTCTTTCTAATTTCTCCCTTTTGGAATGGGAATGTCTATCCTATGCCTATCACATGTTTGTGTTTTGTTAAGAACATAATACAATATGTGTATCATGGTTTCACTGGTTACAGGTTCACAGCAGGAAGTGAATTTTACCTCAGGATGAATCACCCATACTTGATTCAGTCACAGCTGAGAAATCGATTTTAGAAATTTCCAATTCTTTATAATGGGCTACAAGAAAGCCTGCTCCACCTTTGCCCTTTGGAGAGATGCATTATCTTTATTATACTTGACAACAAAGAAAACTGTCCTCTGTTCAACAGAAAAGATGCTTTCTCTATATTGCAAGGCTATTTTGCTACTATACTACCTCCTGAAAAAGACACTCTTAAAAAACTGACTGCCACTGCTTGCTTGCAAGAAATGCGTGAGACACCCATGGAGAATTCTCTCCCAACAATAATTAATAGAAAAGTTTATTGACCCTTGTTCTACACTCTTGAATTTGTGCTATCATGTTTGTTTCTTTAGGTCCTTTCTAGACAATTCCTCCTCATCAAAGCCATTTGTGAAAGTGTGCAAAAATCAGTCTTCCTTTTC